>NC_091462.1:68434754-68724754 GCF_027789765.1 Dendropsophus ebraccatus | reverse complement strand
GGGGGTAGAGAGGGTCATCTATAAGGGGAGGGCAAACTGGCTGCAGACACTGGGAGATAGATATATGCACAATTATTATTATCAGGGCCCCTCAGGTGTCTGTATTGTAGGGGGTCACTTGCATTAGTCACTAGGTGAGAGATATATCTATCTATATACACATCTTGTGGGGGGTGGTCACTATGGCTGCAGTCATAAGTCTAGCTCAGTATGTATAGACTGTTGCAAGCTTTTAAAGGGAACCTGTCACCCCCGGTGTCGGGGTGACAGGCTCCCAACCCCCCGTTAGAACCCCCTTTACTCACTTAATCCCGCCTGGTCCAGCTTCTGAAGATGGTCGGGTCACGGAGATCTCAGCCGCTGCAGCCCGGCGCGCACACTGAGAGATGAGTCCAACGCTCATAGAGAATGACAGAGCGCTGGACTCTCCCGTCATTCTCTATGAGCGTTGGACTCATCTCTCAGCGCACGCCGGGCTGCAGCGGCTGAGATCTCCGGGACCCGACCATCTTCAGAAGCGGGACCCGGCGCGATTAAGTGAGTAAAGGGGGTTCTAACGGGGGGTTGGGAGCCTGTCACCCCGGCACGGGGGTCGACAGGTTCCCTTTAAGTTCAAGTTCAGAAGAGTAAGCCTCATTAAAAGGCTAGCCAAGTGCAGCTGAAGTACTGAGTCAGACTGTATATGGTTGTCAGACTGGATATGGTTGTCAGACTGGATATGGTTGTCAAGTTGCAAGTTTCCATGTTGAACGTTTTCAAACTAAGAAAAGAGAGAATCTAAAGGAGGAGGAGGCTGCTGCGGCCTCTGCACACAGTAAAGGAGGAGGAGGCTGCCGTGGCCTCTGCACACAGTAAGTCCCATAACATTAATTTTACATGGTTTCAAATGTTGGCGACCAAATATTCTATTTGGCGCCTAAATTTTTCAGGTTAGGAGCCAATGGCTCCTAGGTAAATTTTTTAGTCTGGAGCCCTGAGATGGGGAATTGGCAAACAGAACCCCCATTGGATGGGCCCTCCTGCACCACAGAGTTTAGGACAGACCTAGCGAAAGCTGTCTGTTTTGACAATAAGGGCCCTATTACATCAAAAGATGTCTGACAGATTATCTGACAGATTTTTTTTTTCAGCCAAAGCCATGTATGGATTTGAAAAGAGGAGAAATCTCAGTCTTATCTTTATGAGCTGTTCTCGGTTTATAGTCCGTTCCTGACTTTGGCTGAAAAAATCTGCCTGATAATCTGTCAGACATCTTTTGGTGTAATAGGGCTCTATTACACGGGACGAATATTGTGCGAAAAATCATTATATTGTTCGAGTTTAAACAATAATCGTTCAGTGTAATTGCAGGCAACGATCAAAAAATCGGTCATATGTCCTTGATCGTTCATTTAGATCTGAACCAAAAATCATTGTCGTTCGCTGTAATTCCACATTCGTTCGCTTAAGTTCCGCATTTTTCCACTAATCGTTCAGTGTAATAACACCTTATCCATTGTTTTGCTGGGATTAGAAGGAATAAACTATCATAGTAACGATTGCAATAATGATCATAGTAACGATCGTAACAAACTACTATCGTTCTGTATAATATCGTGAACGATTTCAGGTTAACGGTAAACAATCTCTTATCCTAATTGTTTAATGAAGGTGAGTGAAGTAGTCCAAGTTGCTGACTTACATATCTGCTCTAAGGGAAGGGAATTGAAGCTCTCTTACAATGAAGTAGTCATTGCTCTGTTAGTGTGCCCTTGTAAATTCAGGAGACAGAACTCCTTATATAAAGCAGCAGAACTCAATACCTGAACATAACCATCTCTTTATAGACGGTGTGGAAGCTTTCTTGCCTTGATTTCTTCCCTGGAAAAGGACAAACGTGTTCCCTTAAGGACAGAGCCAATTTCTATTTTTGCGCTTTAATTTTTTCCTCCTTGTGCCATAGCGTTTGTATTTTTTCACCTAGAGACCCACATGAGCCCTTATTTTTTGCGGCACTAATTGTACTTTGCAATGGCAGGCTTAATTTTTACATAAAGTACGCTGCAAAACCAGAAAAAAAATTAATTTGTGGTGAAATTGAAAAAAAAACAACACATTTTTTTTCTAGGGTAAAACTGACTTGTTATACATGTTCCTCAAGTTGTTACGATTACGATATGTAACTTGCATAACTTTTTTTTTTTTAAACTTTTTTTTTTTTTAAGTTTATTTAAACTTTTTGTATAGTAAGTATACAGTCAAAACCACAACCAGGCACAGTCCGCCCAGACAAATATGTTGTGAACACACTATCGGTTAACATGAACAATAGATAGAACTACAAGGAACTGCAGACACTACAGGGTGAGCAACATGAGGTGCGAGCAAAACAATAGAGTGGCCTGCCCCTAGAGCAGACTACAATAAACATGGTGTGAGGGCGGGCCACACAGACAAGAAAAACAATAAAAACATTCACACGCAGTGACTTAGCAGCAGTACTACTCTCCCCCCCCCCCCACCCCCCCCCCCCCCAAAACCTCCAACGGAGTTAAACATCAACTGTCTCATCCAGCAACAGCCAGTGTATCCATATTTCCTTAATTTTTTTAGGGCATATACGGCTTTTATAAAGGACCTGATATAAGGGGACATATTTGTTGACTAATTGTTTCCACCGAGTCAGTGAAGGAACTTCTGTGCACTTCCATTCCATCTCCATGATTTTTTGGCACAAAATAAAAGAAATCTGATGAACAATCTATAATATTTGTTGTGCGTTACCTCATTTATGATGCCTAACAGGCAAACAGAGGGAGTACAAAGATGAGGGAAATGAAAGTGGTCGGACAGAAATGGCAGGACCGAGCACCAGAAGGGCTGAACTTTAGGACAGTCCCATACAGGGTGGAGGAAAGTCCCGACCTTAGACTGACACTAGAAACAAATATCAGAGGACATTACCCCCATCCTTCTGAGTGTAGTATGTTCTCTGCAGAAAACGAAACTGAATTAGTCTGTCTCTTGCACTGATCACCGTAGGGTAATAAGAGTATACCACCTCCTTCCACTGCAGATCATTTAGGGATGGGATATCTGCCCCCCATTTCTCAAAAGCTATCTGAAATGGAGCTTTATCAGTAGGGCACAACATTAAATAACCCTGAGTCAGGGGTTTTGGGAGGTCCGTGGTACCCAAAAGCTTCTCCACTAGAGTAAATTCCAATGAAACGGCGAGGCCACCAAACTGGGTCTGATTGGCATGCTGCAACTGCAGATAGTGAAAAAAGGCAGAGCGCGGGATGTCATACAGGTCACACATGGCGATGAAGGAGTGAAACACATTATCAGGGGAGAATAGATGAGACAGGTAATGGACCCCATGTTTGCCCCACATAGCAGCACCTGGAAGACCAATTAGCTCCAGCAAATGTGGGTTCAGCCACAAGGGACATCTTTGGGAAAAGGGAGTGGAGGGAATCAGTTTGGGCACCACCGACCACACCCTCTGAACTGTTACCAACGGAGTGGGCCATGTATCTATACAATGTATTAGTCAGAACCTCATAAGATCCTACTAAAGCCTAAGGCCACTGCTGCGTTACTAAGGTCCAAGTCCAACCAACAGTGAGCATATACCAGAGGCTAGGAAATAGTAGTACATATGCAGGGCTGCCAAACCCCCCTGGTGCTTGGGCGCCTGTAAATGGGCATAGCCGATCCTAGGAGACCTGCCTTGCCAGTAGAAGGATCTCAGAATTTTGTCCAAATCCGTAAAAAAACTCTTGGGGGGGGGGATCTCGGGAGATGCGTGTAACAAATGGAGAAATTTAGGGGGAAATATTTTAAGAATATTGATCCTACCCAGTAAGGATAGGGGAAGTTGTCCCCACTTCTGTAAACTGGTGTCTGTGAACGTCAGTAAGGGCATTAAGTTCAGGGGAACATAACTGTCGACTGAGGCTGTAACTTCCACTCCTAGATAGCGAAACTGGTGAGTCACTAACAACTGTTCTGGTAGGTCAGTTGGCAAGGGGAGGGAACTTGCTAACTGCATGAGAACGGATTTGGACCAATTTACACTTAACCCAGATATGTTCCCAAAACTGTGTATAATCGCCATCAAGGCACCAAGGGAGGGACCTGCATCCATTAACCCCTTAAGGACAGAGCCAATTTCGATTTTTGCATTTTCGTTTTTTCCTCCTTGTGCTTAAAAGGCCATAGCACTTGCATTTTTCCACTTAGAAACCCACATGAGCCCTTATTTTTTGCGTCACTAATTGTACTTTGCAATGACAGGCTGAATTTTTGCATAAAGTACACTGTGAATCCAGAAACAAAATAAGGCTGGGTTCACACTACGTATATTTCAGTCAGTATTGTGGTCCTCATATTGCAACCAAAACCAGGAGTGGATTAAAAACACAGAAAGGATCTGTTCACACAATGATGAAATTGAGTGGATGTCCGCCATATAACAGTAAATAACGGCCATTATTTCAATACAACAGCCGTTGTTTTAAAATGACAGCAAATATTTGCCATTAAATGGCAGCCATCCACTCAATTTCAACATTGTGTGAACAGATCCTTTCTGTGTTTTTAATCCACTCCTGGTTTTGGTTGCAATATGAGGACCACAATACTGACTGAAATATACGTAGTGTGAACCCAGCTTTAATGTGTGGTGAAATTGAAAAAAAACGCATTTTGTTTATTTGGGGGAAATGTGTTTTTACACCATTCGCCCTGGGGTAAAACTGACTTGTTATATATGTTCCGCAAGTCGTTACGATTAAAACGATATATAACATGTATAGCTTATATTGTATCTGATGGCCTGTAAAAAATTCAAACCATTGTCAACAAATATACGTCACTTAAAACTGCTCCGTTCCCAGGCTTATAGCACTTTTATCCTTTGGTCTATGGGGCTGTGTGAGGTGTCATTTTTTGCGCCATGATGTGATCATTCTATCGGTACCTTGATTGCGCATATACGACTTTTTGATCGCTTTTTATTACAATTTTTCTGGATTTGATGCGACCAAAAATGCGCAATTTTGCACTTTGGGATATTTTGCCGCTGACTCCGTTTACCGTGCGAGATCAGGAACGTGATTAATTAATAGTTCGGGCGATTACGCACGTGGCGATAGCAAACATGTTTGTTTGTTTATTTATTTATTTACTTTTATTTATAACCTGGGAAAAGGGGGGTGATTCAGACTTTTATTAGGGGAGGGGGCTTTTTACTAATACTTTTTTTTTTACTTTTACACTTATACTTCTAGTATAAGTGCACTGATCTCTCATTGAGATCTCTGCAGCATAGATATGCTGCAGAGATCCATGAGATAGGCACTCGTTTACATCCGGCTACTGCAGCCGGAAGTAAACGAGTGCCGAGTCGGGGATGGCGCCATCTTGGAGGGGTCCCCGGCCGGCTTCAGTTACGGAGATCGCTCCTCCGGCATAACATCCCGGAGGAGCGATCTCCCCACTAGACACCAGGGATGACGCTGCGTCCGGTAATCGGATGCAGCTGTCATGTTTGACAGCTGCATCTGATTACTGTATTAGTGGGCACGGCGATCGGACCGTGCCCGCTAATACCGGCGTTCCCGGGCTACAAGCGGCACCCGGGACCGCCGCGGTTCAGAGCGGGGTTGCCGCGCGGCCCCGCTCTGAACGTCCTTAATGGTATCAGGGCATAAATATATGCCCTATGTCGTTAAGGGGTTAAATAAACTAGGGTGTCGTCAACGTATAAGGACACTTTTTCCCACAATAGACCCCCGCTGGAGGCCTCTGACAGGACGAGGCATGGATGGCCGCCACCATGGGCTCAATAACTAAGGCAAATAGCAGGGGAGACAGCAGACATTCCTGCCTCGTTCCCCTACCCAGGGGAAACGGAGAGATGTCTAGGTTAGTACGAATTTTAGCTAGGGGGTGAACGTACATTAGACGGACCCAGGCTAGGAAACCCGGACCAAAGCTGAGTCTACCAAGAAGGGCCCACAAATAAGACCACTCGACAGATTCAAAGGCCTTGTGGATATCCAGGCTGAGCACATACCCAGGGGCAGCATTAGACAAGCATCAGTGATCCGGGTGAATCACTGACTGACTCCGTTGAGCCTGACCGCAAACATCTTAGCTAATATTTTGACATCAATCGTGAGGAGGTCTATAGGAGGCAGGGGAAAGAGGGTCATTTCCTGATTTTCAGGAGCAAAACTATCAAGGCCTCCCTGAAGGATTGCGGGAGACGCCCCGCCTGCAGGGACTCATTATACATGGTGTAAAGATGAGGGGCCACTCTAGCAGCATTATCCTTGCACCAATCTATAACTAAGCCGTCCATGCCTGGCGTCTTTCCTAGGGGCATAGCTTTAATTGCCTCCACTATCTCCTCAACTGTAAAAGGGGAATCTAGGGCTTCAGATTGGGAGGCGGAAAGGGGCGTCAAAGGGGCCAGGTCAAAGAAGGATTCGTATGCTAGCTGACTAACTGGGCAATGGGGGGAGTAGAGATCCTGATAGAATGTACTTAAGACTGAATTGATTTGTGCCGAGTCAGTTAGACACCAAAATCCCCTTGTTGTCCAAGACCACAGGTATGGACACCATGGGACGCTCTGTCCTCACCAAGTAAGCTAACAGTTTGCCATTTTTATCACCAAACTCAAATAATGCAGCTTCCTTGGCGAAGAGCTTCTTTTGGGTACATTCCTTTTGCAGGATCAAAAGGTCTCTCTGAGCCTTAGCCCACGCCTTTTTCTTTTCCTCCGATCTGCTACCGGCAAATTCAGTCTCAAGTGTGCTTATCAGGGATGTAAGGGAAGATTCCCACTGCCTATGGATTGTTTTTTGGACCGTCAACCTGGTGACATACACTCCCCTGATTGTCGCCTTGTAAGCATCCCACTTAATCAACGGGTCAGGAAAATTAGAATTGTGCCCCCAATAAGTGGTATGAGCTACAGACAGGGCGTCCTTGACCACCTCAGAGGCCATCTAACCAGGTTGCATACGCCACAATCTGGATGAGGGTGGGGTGGAGAGTTTAAGGGAGATAACTAAAACAGAGTGGTCTGAGATCCCTAAACTGATGTAGGAGATGTCACCTACAAAAGGTAGTAAATCAGGGGAGGGGAAGGCAAGGTCAATCCTAGAAAAGGGGCCATGTACAAATACTTCACTGTCTGTGGAAATCTCCATCGCCAGGCATATACCAGGTTCAGGGCTGTGCACCAGGCATTGAGGTGGGAAGAAGCAGGATCGGCTCCACTAGTTCTGTCCAGGAACTGCATTGAAGTGCAGCACTGCCACGCACACCACCATTCACACAACCAGACATACAGGACAAAGACAAACATTGAACAGATACAGAGTAGCAAACTTCCGGCCGACTTGACCAGATGCCCAACTCCCTGTCTAAAACTATATAACTCTTAACTATTAGTGTAGACCTAAGACCCTAACTGCGGAACTACTATGCGGGACTTGGGACCGCTGTTGGAAGACTAACCAAGCTCCCCCTACCTAACACCTTCCCAACCCTGAATATTAATAAACCGCCCTCCTGACCCCACAAAACAAGAGGGAATCAACCACAAGGAACCAAAAAATTAACTACTATTACAATAAAGTCCTGGTTGCTGAAATCGCTGGATGGACCAGGAGATGGACCAGGACCCCGACACAGAGACCAGCAAGGACTGCACAGTGCTCAGCCTGAAGGATGGACTGGAGGAGCAGTGTCCACCCATTCTTGGGCAGCAGCTGGAGAAGTGAAGAACTTCGTGGAGGCACCATCCACCACACGGAGACGGGCAGGATACAGCATGGAGTATTGGTAGCCCTTTGCCCGAAGCTTGGTGCAGACCTCAGTAAATTGAGTGCGCTGCTTGTGAAGTTCCACCAAGAAGTCCAGGTAAAAGGACACTCTGCCATTGCCCATCAGGATCTCCCCTTTTAAGGCGCACCACTCTCAAGTTAGCATCCCGATCTCTGAAGTGCAGCAGTTTCATCAAGAAGGGCCTAGGGGGAGCCCCTGGTTGAGGTGATTTGGACGGAACTTGATGGGCTCGCTCAATGGTGAAGAATTCTGAAAAAGTCTCAGCCGGAAGGATTTGTCGCAACTAGAGATGAGCGAACCTCGAGCATGCTCAGGTCCATCCGAACCCGAACTTTCGGCATTTGATTAGCCGTGGCTGCTGAAGTTGGATAAAACCCTAGGGCTATGTGGAAAACATGGATATAGTCAGTGGCTGTATCCATGTTTTCCAGACAACCTTAGCGCTTTATCTAACATCAGCCACCGCTAATCAAATGCCGATCGTTCGGGTTCGGATGGACTCGAACCCGAACCCGGTTCGCTCATCTCTAGTCGCAACCAAGTTTCAGCAAAGGCCACGGGATCATCACCTTCCGTTCTTTCCGGTAGGCCAACTATACGCACATTGTTTCTCCTCAGCTGATTTTCAAAATCATCAGCCTGGGTCATGACTGCTTTCATTTGGCGCTGAAGGTCCACTATTAGGGCTGGAATTGGGTAAATAACATCCTCGGCCTCTGAGACCCTCCTCTCCACCTAAGTTTTTGAGTTTTGTGTCTGAGGATGACAAAGTCCTGGCGTAGTTCATCAACTTTACTGACCAACATGGATTGACAAGTGTTAATGGCCGCCAAGATTTCTGAAAATTTAACATTGATCATGGAAGAAGAATATTGAGACCATTCAGGAGAGTAAAGCCGGGGAGGGCTAGGGTAGCCTTCAAAGCAGGAGACATGACCATCAGGAGAGGCATCCTGGCGGCGTGTTGCAGTTCTAGGGAAGCTCTCTAATTGTTTGGTGGCTTGAGCCTGCACTTCAGCGGGGTGGGGTTTGCTGGGACCTCTTCCATGTCTTCAGAGCCAGACCCAGAGTCCGCATCAGAGGGGTGGCGAGATGCAGATTGAGGAACCACTTTGCCCTCCTTTTTGTTGGTGCCTCCTTTAGAGCCTCCCATTAGACACAGGAAGTGTGACTGCTGCAAATAGTGTGGCAAAGAAGAGCAGCGCTGAGAGAACCACTGGCTGGGGGGGATAGTGCAGTCCAAATAAGACAATGGCCGGAATAGTAGTAGGGGCAGGCAGGTGACTTGTTCCTTGTGCCATGACTGCTGCCTTGCAGAGCAGGAGGTGAGCAGGGTATCTTATGGATCGGACAGATGCTCAATATTCATCTCACAGGC
This sequence comes from Dendropsophus ebraccatus, assembly GCF_027789765.1. Classification (NCBI taxonomy): domain Eukaryota; kingdom Metazoa; phylum Chordata; class Amphibia; order Anura; family Hylidae; genus Dendropsophus; species Dendropsophus ebraccatus. The sequence continues at coordinate 68,715,528 of NC_091462.1, read as the reverse complement.
ACCCCACACGTGAGAAGAAGCAGAGTCTCTCCCAGGATGTAGGGCAGCATGTCAGTCCACCAGGTGTTGCAAGCAGGAAGAAGGGACCCAGCAGCAGCAGCAGGTCGTCCGTCTAGGGGCTACCATGTGGCCAAGATGGCGCCCTGCCCCAGTAATGATGCGGGCAGCACACAGGTGCTAGTGTTTTGGGGTGTGGGAACCCGCTCTGACTCACTGTGGCCACAGGCTATGACTGAGCGGGAGGGAGTGCCGCTGCGTCACAGCCAGGAGGAAGATAGCTGAAGTCACTGTCTCAGGGGGGAAGGGGTAAGCGCGCCGTGACCACGGCTGGCACACCAGCTCCGCCACCACTCACCGCCAGACGGTCCCGGGACGCCCCATGAGCTCTCCGGGAGAGAAGAGAGGCCCCCCACTGTGCTGACAGTCTGCTGCTTGCACTCCTGTAAGGGCTATAGGCACTGCGCACCTCACTCCGGCTTTCAGCTTATGACTGCGCCAGAACCATGCACGGGTGAGAACGGCGGAGCAGACCGGGACCGCCGGAGGGGATGTAGTAGGTTCCGGGGGATGAGGGGGACAATTTGGATCGGGGGGAGGGGGGGGTAGCCAAAATGGAGTTGCAAAATCAGGGTAAATGAGCCAGGTGTTGCGGGAGCTCCAGCAAGACATGTCCTCTTCAAGCGGCAATCAGACCACTCCCCGTAACTTGCATAACTTTTTATATTATTTGATGGCTTTTTAAAAATAGATATTCCTTAAAATCGCTCTATTACCATGCTTATAACGCTTTTATCCTTTGGTCTATGGGGCTGTGTGAGGAGTCATTTTTTGCACCATGAGCTGTACTTTCTATCTGTACCTTGATTGTGCATATGCGATTTTTTTTTATCGCTTTTTATTACAGTTTTTATGCATTTGATGCAACCAAAAATGCGCAATTTTGCACTTTTGGAATCAGGAATGAAATAAACTAATATTTTGGGTGATTATGCACGTCGCAATACCAAATACTGCATAACATGTATTCTGAATAACATGTAAAACAAATGAAACAAACATCTAGAAACTGCTAAATGTCATATTATAAGTTACTGTGCAATATGGCAATCAGCATGTGAAGTATAATGTATAGTAAGTGCATAAACCTGAAAAAACAGTAGCAGTTTGTAGATACAGGATGAGGCTGGGCTCACACTACGTATATTTCAGTCAGTCTTGTGGTCCGCAACCAAAACCAGGAGTGGATTCAATACACAGAAAGGCTTTGTCCACACAATGTTGAAATTGAGTGGATGGCCGCCATATAACAGTAAATAACTGCCATTATTTCAATACAACAGCCGTTGTTTTAAAATAACAGCAAATATTTTCCATTAACCCTTTCCCGCACGAGGACGTAACTGTACGTCCTCTCGCGGGTGCGGGCGTTCAGAGTGGGGCCGCGCGGCGACCCCGCTCTGAACCGCGGTGGTCCCGGGTGCCGCTTGTAGCCCGGGACCACCGGTATTAGCGGGCACGGTCCGATCGCCGTGCCCGCTAATACAGTAATCAGATGCAGCTGTCAAACATGACAGCTGCATCCGATTACCGGATACAGCATTCCCCTGGTGTCTAGTGGCGGAGATCGCTCCTCCGGGACGTCGTCCCGGAGGAGCAATCTCCGTTTCTGAAGCTGGCCGGGGACCGCTCCAAGATGGCGCCGTCCCCGGCTCGGCACTCGTTTGTTTCCGGCTGCAGCAGCCGAAAGCAAACGAGTGCCTCTCGTTGATCTTTGCTGTATAACTATACAGCAAAGATCTCAATGAGAGATCAAAGTGTTAATACTAGAAGTCCCCCAGAGTGTTGTCATTAGTAAAAAGCCCCCTCCCCTAATAAGTCTGAATCACCCCCCTTTTCCCATGTTTTAAATAAAAATAAATAAACATGTTTGCTATCGCCACGTGCATAATCGCCCGAACTATTAATTAATCACATTCCTGGTCTCGCACGGTAAACGGTGTCAGCGCAAAAAAATCCAAAGTGCAAAATTGTGCATTTTTGGTTGCATCAAATCCAGAAAAAATTTAATAAAAAGCGATCAAAAAGTCGTATATACGCAATCAAGGTATCGATAGAAAGTAAACATCATGGTGTACAAATGACACCTCATACAGCCCCATAGACCAAAGGATAAAAGCGTTATAAGCCTGGGAATAGAGCAATTTTAAGTCACGTATATTTGTTAACAATGGTTTGAATTTTTTACAGGCCATCAGATACAATATAAGTTGTACATGTTATATATCGTTTTAATCGTAACGACTTGAGGAACATGCATAACAAGTCAGTTTTACCCCAGGGCGAATGATGTAAAAACACATTCCCCCCAAATAAAAGAGATGCGTTTTTTTTTTTTTTCAATTTCACCACATTTTGAATTTTTTTCTGGTTTGGTAGTATACTTTATGCAAAAATTCAGCCTGTCATTGCAAAGTACAATTAGTGACGCAAAAAATAAGGGCTCATGTGGGTCTGTAGGTGTAAAAATGCAAGTGCTATGGCCTTTTAAGCACAAGGAGGAAAAAATGAAAACGCAAAAACGAAATTAGCCTGGTCCCGAAGGGGTTAAATGGCGGCCATCCACTCAATTTCAACATTGTGTGAACAGATCCTTTCTGTGTTTTTAATCCACTCCTGGTTTTGGTTGCAATATAAGGACCACAGTACTGACTGAAATATACGTAGTGTGAACCCAGTTTAAGGCTATGTTCACACTACGTATATTTCAGTCAGTATATTTCAGTCAATATTGCAACCAAAACCAGGAGTGGATTAAAAACACAGAAAGGATCTGTTCACACAATGTTGAAATTGAGTGGATGGCCGCCATATAACAGTAAATAACTGCCATTATTTCAATATAACAGCCGTTGTTCTAAAATAACAGCAAATATTTGCCATTACATGGCAGCCATCCACTCAATTCAACATTGTGTGAACAGATCCTTTCTGTGTTTTTAATCCACTCCTGATTTTGGTTGCATACTGACTGAAATATACTGACTGAAATATACATATACTGACTGAAATATACGTGGTGTTAACGCAGCCTAAAACTGCAGATCCCTATAATGCAGTAGCGTAGTACAACAGGCTAAAATTGAGAAGCAGGGCTGCTGTCAGAGGTCTGTGTGGTCACATGACAGCAATGGGGAAGGGGGGGGTGTTCAGCATGGACCAATCAGGAAGGGAGAATAAGAGCTGTGCAGGAGGGCAGTGATAGAAACCTCTCTATACAGCATTGTCAGTGCGAGTGCAGGCAGATTATAGCAGCAGTGTGTATAGCTGAGTGTAAAGCAGGCACATTATAGCAGCAGTGTGTATAGCTGAGTGTGAGTGCAGGCACATTATAGCAGGAATGGAGTAGATGGGACAGAGACTGCACGGAGCATGAAGGACCGAGAAGGACATATGTGGGCACAGTATAATAGCACTCTCTGTCTGGGGAAAGAGGGGTTACAGCTATGGAGAGATTACCTCCCCAGTCCTGTCCCCTGATGCAAGTCACAGTCTGAAGTGGATCTGCTATGATTTGAAAGGTGAGGGAGACTTCCTGGGCCAGAGTACAGTGCTATAGACCACACTATGCAGACTATGTCCTTCCCCCATCCATTACAGGGAGCTCTTAAACCAAAGCAATGCTCTTAAACCAAGTAATCTCAATCCAAGTTACTCTTAAACCGAGGTACCACTGTATGTTAATACCAAAAAACATACAGACAAACAGACAACTTGACAAAAAAGGAGAGAAAAGTCATTAAAGTGACTCTGTACCCACAATCCCACAATCCGATTGTACCTTCAGATAGCTGCTTTTAATCAAAGATCTGTCCTGGGGTCCGTTCGGCAGGTGATGCTGTTATTGTCCTAAAAAAACATTTTTGCTAATACTTGTAATCAAAGTATTTTAGGAGTGATACCTTTATTGGCCAACCAAAAATTGTTAGAGCTGTGAGTAGAGATGAGCGAACCGGGTTCGGGTTCGAGCCCACCCGAATGATCTGCATTTGATTAGCGGGGGCCGCTGAAGTTGGATAAAGCTCTAAGGTTGTCTGGAAAACATGGATACAGCCAATGACTATATCCATGTTTTCCTCATAGCCTTAGGGCTTTATCCAACTTCAGCAGCCACCGCTAATCAAATGCCGAAAGTTCGGGTTCGGATGGACTTGAGCATGCTCAAGGTTCGCTCATCTGTAGCTGTGAGCTTTCGGGATTCACAAGATCCCTTCGTCAGACAAGTTCACAAATGAATGACTTACAGAAACAGCACAACATTTTAGGGATGTTACAAACAAGAAGAGAATGACATCTGTGAATTAGGGAGGGGGGGGGTGAGGGGTTATATACATCACATAGATAAGCCAGGGTAATAAAAAGGACTTTAAATTAAAGCTTATTTGGAAGTCCAAGATTCTTGGTCAGTTCAGGTCTTATATATGGAGCTTTAATTTACAACAAGTCCTTTTTATTACCCTGACTTATCTATGTGATGTATATACCACCTCACCCCCCCCCCCTCCCCAATTCATAGATGTCTCTCCCTTCTTGTTTGTAACATCCCTAAAAAATGTTGTGCTGTGTCTGTAAGTCATTCATTTGTGAACTTGTCTGACGAAGGGATCTTGTGAATCCCGAAAGCTCACAGCTCTAACAATTTTTTGTTTGCCAATAAAGGTATCACTCCTAAAATACTTTGATTACAAGTATTTCCTACAATATTGATTTTTTTTCTGGCTAACACTGTACCATACTATACATTTTTTTTTTCTTATCCTAAAAAACAACTTTTAAGTTTGCAGTTATGTGCCAAATGGCCGTGGCCTAGAGTATGTGTGCATTAGGCTGACACAACCTCTCTGTTCCTCCTCCCCGCCCTCCTCACTCATCATTAGGAATGCCCCAGGCAGATTTTCTCCTATTCATCAGCTGCGTGAATACTGCACATGGGCTGGATTGTTAAGGCACCTGTGCAATGTGCAGACAGCAGAAAATGTTCTAGGGGCATTTCTAATGATGAAGAGGAGGAGGGACGGAGGGTTGGTGTAAAGTTAAGGCACAGATATTCTAGGCCACGCCCGTTTGGCACAGGGCTGCAAGTTTAAAAGTTCTTTTTTAGGACAATAACTGCATCACCTGCCGAACGGACCCCAGGACAGATCTTGGATTAAAAGCAGCCATCTGAAGGTACAAGTAGTTTGGGGGGGGGGGGGTCAGATTGTGATTACAGAGTTGCTTTAAAGGTCTCTAAGCTGATTCCCAGATAGTGAATTGCCCAGCTGACAATGGAGGGGCCGTTGTAAAACAAAACATCACTAATTACATTTTTGAATGCAAAAGACAACTTAAAGATATCACAACGTACACCAACCTACCTAGTGACTCCACAGCGGTTTTCAGCCAAGAACTCAAGTCAACGTATGACAGAGCACTTAGAGATGAGATCTTAAATACCAAAGAACATCTGTTCATTCTAGATACATCTAAGATTACCTGTCTTTTACTGCTTACCAAAGGTACACAAAGACCCAGTAAAACCTCCAGGGCAACCAATTTCAGGCATAGGCTTCTTGACCTTAAAACTGTCCCAGTACATTGATCGCTTTCAAATTTTGAATGATATTTTTTAGCCATCAAACCAACCTTGTTTGATTGCCTCAAGGCTAGGTTAATAGCTGTTACCCCAATTTACCCTTTTTGTTGGAGGCCAGCAGGGTACCAGAGAAAGTAATCCTCTCAATAAAATGTAGCTTAAGGTTTGGGAGAATGATAAAAGAAAACTTTCATTATTTAAAAGTAAGAAACTTAGCTCACTTTATGAGAAATTAATTCAGTTAAATAAAATGCAAGATTTTCACTATTGGCCAATTGATGATGGAAAAGGATTTGGGGGAAATAGATGTATATAGATTACGCTTATGATTGGAGCAACTAAAAATAAGGAAATATTTGTGGAAAAGGGGTTGTTGGAAAAATTTATAAAATTTTGAAGCAAAGTAAATAGTGCATTAGAGGAAAGCAGTGATGATCGAATACTGTTCAATCGAATAGATATTCGATCGAATAGTGAGGTATTCGAATATTCGATATTCAAATGAATATCCCGCGAGTATTCAGCAAATATTCGATAAGCAGTCAGATCCCCCAGCTTCCGGTTTTACCCTCCAAATGGTCAAATAGATGCTTTTCACTAATCGAATACTTGTTCCTATAGACCTTAATGGGATCGAATATTCGATTGAATATTCGCGGGATATTCGTACGAATATCGAATATTTGAATATCTCACTATTCGCTCATCACTAGAGGAAAGTTATCCTAAGAAATGTAAGTAGATTTAGGAGTAAGGGATATTAATTTGGGGAAAGTATTTTGAGGTATGTAGCGAGAAGTTGAACCACAAAGTGTCACAAGTTTTTTTTAATTTACAGATTCCACTACACATCAAGGAAACTGTTTAAATTTATTGTACGTACCACATATATGATAGATGCAAGGGGACAAGCTGTGCTTTACAGCGACTCTGAATCCACCAACCCACCCCACCAAACCATTAGTACCATGTGTTCGATGAGAGTAAATTGTTACAGTTTGTTTCTTTTAAAGGGATAGTGTCTGTTTTTTTTCTTAAAAAAAAAAAAATGTAATTCTAAAAAATAAGTCGTTTAGTTTTTTTTTTTTCCCTTGGCATGTGGCATCAGTGTTTTAAAACACTGTAATGTTTGCACAGGGGGCTACCATGTTGAGGAGCATCTGTGTATGATGTCATTTCACGACACCTACACAGATGCTGTACGGCACACACACAGCATTGAAGTGAACGGACGGAGTCTTTCCCGTTCACTTACACTGTGTTTCATAAGCTGTGTACTGCACATGTCCAAATACATGCGCAGTACACAGCTGTGGGAGGGTGGGGGCGCCATTGTATAGAAGCCCGCAGCCTTTACAGAGGAAAATTAATGTGTGCAGCCAGATGTTACCTGAGCTGCAGTGTCCGGGCGCACACAGCTGATGCCTGACACCCCCCTCCTCCTCCTTCCCCAGACGGTGGCTGATGCCTGTGTATTTCATTCTCCCGACCCCCTCTGTGCTCGTCCTGTCAGAGCTTCCCCTCCCCGCGCTGGTCCTGGCTTGTCAGTGCGCCCCTCCCCCCCCCCCTCTCCCCACACACACACACACACACACACACACACACACACACACACACACACACACACACACAGCCCCGCATATGTGCAGGGACGCCAGTGTCAGAGCGGGAGGTGGAGGAGCAGCAGGGTCTGTACTGGTGAGAATGAGTGCCCCCACTCCTCGGCACCCGTCCTGTCCGAGCGCCCCCCTCCCGTTATCAGAGCGCCCTGTTGGCCATCACTGTAAAATCTGAAAAATTATATTGACAATTTTTCATATTTCCTTACATGTAAATATAATGAAAAACATATATAAATTAACAAAAAATATAACAAATTCAGTTAACACTTCCAATTTTTTTTTTTTTTACTTTGTGACACATTCCCTTTAAAATGCACCTGGTGCCTTGGTTACAGCAAAAAATGATCTTTTAAACTTGCAGCACTGTGTCATACTGGTGTGAGTGTCTTTGCCCCAGGTCTGTGACGCCACTCCTTTCTTCTTCCCCACCCTCCTCATTATTAGGAACAGCCCCAGGCAGGATTTCTATTCATCACTCTTCACTCACGCACTTGTGTCGCTATAGCACATGCTAAGAAATAGAAGCACAAAAGAAGGCACAGGCGCCTCATGTGATACCGGAGGCAAATGTGGAAGATATAGGAACGATATTTTGCTCACCTTGTAGCCACTTGGGCTAGTAGCATATCACCCTGATTAGGGTATAGATCCAGGATAGGGTCTCCCACTGGAAGGTTGGATTCACAGGACTGCAAAAGCTGGTGGTAACCTCTGAAACGGGATGCTCCCAAAAGGGGGCCGTGTAGGAACAAAATTGAGAATAAATGCAAAAAAACAACACAGAGCACAACATGCACTTTTGTTCTGAGGAAGGGAGGATACTCTCCCGAAACATGTTAATGATGTGCAATTCAATAAACAAGCACCTTTTAATTTTCTATCCGCCTGATGAGCTGGATTTTTTTTTGTCAGGGACAGCGCTGGTAGTTGCATTATGCTCTGTGGGATTTTTTTTTTGCATTTATTCTCAATTATGCCATAGCACATGTGCATTGTTTAGACAAGTGATGAATAGGAGAAATCCTGCCTGGGTGAGTTTCTAATGATGAAGAAGGTGGGGAGGAAGGAATGGCGAGGTGTTGCAGACCTGGGGCAATGTCACTCTAGCCAATGCCAATATGACACAGTGCTGCACGTTTAAAAGGCAGTGGGCACATTTTAAAAGGCACAACTGGTAAGGATGGTGAGGTGGCTTGGTTAATACATTTGTTCTGCAGATTACCTAAACTGAAAAGAGATTTCAGGGAGATTGGAAAAAATTAAAGAACACTTAAAATACATGGAATTTGAGTAAAAAAACAGCACTTTGGGGTCATTTACCTGGTGTTCAGGGATGTAGGATACAAAAGAGATTTTTTAATAACGTGCTGTGGCAAGGCATTATATCTTGAGGAGATTAATGTCAGCACAAGATACCTATATATAGAGGAGTGGAAGGAAGAGCTTAATTAATAGGATCGTACAAATGCACTACAGTCCAACATGTTGGATGAATTTGGAAAAAAATGGTTGGTATGGCAAAGTACTGTAGGTAACCTAAAAGAGGGACGTAGGGGAGTCCTTTTTTTTCTTGCAAGGGCTTTATAGGGAATAAAAGAGAGGAAAATAGGAATGGGAGAGAAAGAGAGGCCGTTGTGGTTTGGTTGTCATGGAGTTATGTGAACAGGTGGTAACTTTTTGCAAACAGGACATTTGAAAGAAATTTAGGAGAGGAGCTCAAGGTGAGACTGGACATCCTTTATCTCTGCACATGATTAAGAGTTAAAAAAAAGGAAAAGGGGGGTCTAGTAGGGAGAGAGGAGTTGTATGTATGTATGTATGTATGTATGTATGCGGGGATGGTGTGTAAATGAGGAAGGAGGATGAGGACCTCTCTTTTTCAGTGTCCCGTGAGAAAGTATTTGTTTTACATAAGTGTCTGTTCCTTTACATTTCTACTTACGAAAACTACTAAGGAAATGTTTGAAATCATATATGGTCCCTGAGCCTCATGAAGGTACTCCACACTAAAGGCCCTATTCCACGGAACGATTATCATTCATAAACTCGATCCAACGATCGTTTGTTAACGATAATCGCTTTGTGGAATTGGTGTAAACAAGCAAACATAAAATAACAAAACTGGTTAAAAGACACGCCGACGCGTTGCAGGGTAAAAATCCCTTAATCATGGCAATAGTAGCATAGTTACAACTTCATTAAATACAGATAGGATGTGACGTTAGACTGGATAGGATTGCCCACCAAAAAACTGCATACACCTTAGCATCCACTTCAGATAAGTCACATGACTACTTACATCGCACATAGAAGTGTAGCAGTAAACATAAGCCAAACAGCAATCATATACATATTAGAAAACCATAAACTAAACAAAATAACTATATATTTAACTCAATAGATATAATATAAGTCAGATTTGTAATTTAACCCTTTAGGGAACCTGGTATTCAGATTAAGAATCCAAAGCGCCTCCCTCTTTCTAACCATACGAGTCCAGTCACCCCCACGTTTAGGTCTATTAACCCTTTCAATAGCGGAGACTTTTAAACCACTCGTGTCCCCTGCATGACACTCAACATAATGTCTAGCAAGGCCAGAGAGTGAATGGATACTGCGAAATGAAGTGGACATCTTAATGTCAGACAAGTGTTCTCCTATGCGGGTTTTGAGCTTCCTGATACTCGATCCCACATACTGCAAATCACACACCGTGCAGTGAGCAACGTACACTGTGTGAGAGGAATTGCAGTTAAGAAAGGATCGGATCCTGAACTCTCGGCCCGTACTGGATGACACCACTGTGGATTTTTTAATTACATAACGACACATGCCGCATCGCGGTACCGCACACGGAAAGAAGCCCGTGGTTTTCAGCCAATTTTGTGTATGTGGCTGTGAACTGTTACTAATGTCACTCGGGGACAACAAATTACCCAAAGACAGACCTCTACGTGCAACGTATCTTAACCCGTTGCCTAAGATCTGTTCACACTTATGATCAGAAAAAAGTAACGGTAAATATTTTTTTATAATGTTCCGTATATCATTATTTTGTGGGCTATAATTAGTTGAGAAGGTAATGCCACAGTTATCACTAGACCTTTTAATCTCATCTGCGTGTAAGTCACCACCTCTATCTCGTAAATGATACTCTGTCTTTCTGCTCTGCTATATGGCGAGCCCTCTTAATAACGTGGATTTTGTACCCCCTAGCCTGAAGTTTCTGCTCCAAACTCTGAGCACCCATCTGATAAACCGCATGATCTGAACGGATAAGGCGGATAAATTCCCCAATTGGGAGATTCCTAGTGACATGGGGGGGATGACTGCTTCTGGCATGTAACAACCCATTACCCGCAGTTGGTTTGCGATACAAACTAGTGGCAATTTTGCCATCCGCGAAATGCAGCTTTACATCCAAAAAAGAAATAGACGTAGGCTCAAATTGCACGGTGAATTTTAAATTCAGGGTGTTGGAATTTAAATAACGCACCAGATCCGTAGCCTGACTCTCTGACCCCTGCCACACCAGGAGGAGGTCATCTATATAGTGCCCTTACCTAAATATGGGTTATGGATGCTATATAGAACGACCTCCTCCCAGTAGGCCATGTAAATATTGGCCAGAGAAGGTGAAAAACTAGCGCCCATAGGGCAGCCAAGTATCTGAAAATAAAAATCATCAAGAAACTGAAAAAAATTGTTGGTTAGAAGGAAACGTGTAACGGTGAGGACAAAGTCCGATAACTCCCTGCCATAATTGCTATACTTGCCGATGTGGAAAGCCAAGGCCTGAATGGCCATTTCATGGGGGATATTGGAATAAAGAGCTACAACATCACAGGATAACCGACGCGTTCTCCGTAATGGGTAATTTTTCCACACTGGCAAGCAGACTTTTGCTATCTCTGACATATCCCATCGTCCTCACTGCAAGAGGTTGGAGCAGATCATCCAACCAAATGCACAGTCTCTCAAGAAGAGAGCCTATGCCAGAGACAATGGGACGTAGAGGTGGTGGGAACTGATTTTTGTGGATTTTTGGTAAAGCATGAAAAATTGGCACTACAGGAAACATAGGCAGAAGATATTGCCGCTGTTTGTCATTCAGAACCCCCACCTCTACGCCAGTGTCCAATATGTTAATGAGGTGCTATATAGATGACCTCCTCCTGGTGTGGCAGGGGTCAGAGAGTCAGGCTACGGATCTGGTGCGTTATTTAAATGCCAACACCCTGAATTTAAAATTCACCGCGCAATTTGAGCCTACGTCCATTTCTTTTTTGGATGTCAAGCTGCATTTCGCGGATGGCAAAATTGCCACTATATTTGTATCGCAAACCAACTGCGGGTAATGGGTGGTTACATGCCAGAAGCAGTCATCCCCCCCATGTCACTAGGAATCTCCCAATTGGGGAATTTATCCGCCTTATCCGTACCTGTTCAGATCATGCGGTTTATCAGATGGGTGCTCAGAGTTTGGAGCAGAGACTTCAGGCTAGGGGGTCCAAAATCCACGTTAAGAGGGCTCGCCATATAGCAGAGCAGAAAGACAGAGTATCATTTACAAGATAGAGGTGGTGACTTACACGCAGATGAGATTAAAAGGTCTAGTGATAACTGTGGCATTACCTTCTCAACTAATTATAGCCCACAATATAATGATATACGGAACATTATAAAAAAATATTTACCGTTACTTTTTTCTGATCGTAAGTGTTAACAGATCTTAGGCAACGGGTTAAGATACGTTGCACGTAGAGGTCTGTCTTTGGGTAATTTGTTGTCCCCGAGTGACATTAGTAACAGTTCACAGCCACATACACAAATTTGGCTGAAAACCACGGGCTTCTTTCCGTGTGCGGTACCGCGATGCGGCATGTGTCGTTATGTAATTAAAAAATCTACAGTGGTGTCATCCAGTACGGGCTGAGAGTTCAGGATCCGATCCTGTCTTAACTGCAATTCCTCTCACACAGTGTACGTTGCTCACTGCATGGTGTGTGATTTGCAGTATGTGGGATCGAGTATCAGGAAGCTCAAAACCCGCATAGGAGAACACTTGTCTGACATTAAGATGTCCACTTCATTTCGCAGTATCCGTTCACTCTCTGGCCTTGCTAGACATTATGTTGAGTGTCATGCAGGGGACACGAGTGGTTTGAAAGTCTCCGCTATTGAAAGGATTAGTAGACCTAAACGTGGGGGTGACTGGACTCGTATGGTTAGAAAGAGGGAGGCACTTTGGATTCTTAATCTGAATACCAGGTTCCCTAAAGGGTTATATTACAAATCTGACTTATATTATATCTATTGAGTTAAATATATAGTTATTTTGTTTAGTTTATGGTTTTCTAATATGTATATGATTGCTGTTTGGTGCTACACTTCTATGTGCAATGTAAATAGTCATGTGACTTATCTGAAGTGGATGCTAAGGTGTATGCAGTTTTTTGGTGGGCGGTCCTATCCAGTCCTATCTGTATTTAATGAAGTTGTAACTATGCTACTATTGCCATGATTAAGGGGTTTTTACCCTGCAACGCATCGGCGTGTCTTTTAACCAGTTTTGTTATTTTATGTTTTGTGACGTCTAAAGGTATTGATTTTTATGAAGCTGCGGATGCACACATTTTTCCTATCTTTGATAAGTCGGGTTGCGGCCCACAATACAGCACCCGCGAGTTCTCAAGCTACGGAGATCCACATATTAGGTGAGTGGGTGAGCTGACTAAATCATCTTCTGTCTTATGCTTAAACAAGCAAACCACAAAGGCAAAATAGTTATGTTGTCGTTCAAAATAGTTTTTCAGCATGTCGAAAATAAATTGTTGGTCTTTGAGAGATAATTCGCTAATCGGTTTGTAAAATTAGAAATCTTTCAGTCATTCGTAAAAAGGTTTATAAAAAGTAGGTGTGTCGTTTGGTCATGATCACCTCGGCGAACGATTTAAGCGACCATGTAACGACCGCAAAAAAATCGTTACACTACATATCGTTTACGTTCCCACGTGTGTTGTATTATCGTTCCCTAAAAGAATAGTTTAGTGATCGTTAACGTTCGGTCGTTGGAGCGAGTTTATGAACTATAATCGCTCAATGGAATAGGGCCTTTAGGGTATGTTCTCACAGAGTAAATCACTTCTTTGAGCAGCGGAGGAGTGCGCGCTCTCCCATAGACTGGCTATGGCACATTGAGGCAGGCAGGATTTCGCCTGATTAATAAAAGGAGTGGGGGAGGGGCCAGTTTGAGCCTGAGGATATCCTATTGAGAAGGGGGAGCCACAAAGGGCCCCAAGCTCTTTTGGTAGGGATCAGTAAATTTGGATAAACATTTTCCTTACTCTTCCAGTTAAAAAAAAGTGTGACGTGTGTAAGATCTATTGCCTCCTTATCGAAAAAATACATACAAATCCACGCCATAGTTAGCTGAGGGGGAGGGAGGGAGTAGTAATCTCTAAATGTGTCAAAATTAGACATGCAAAGGGGGGGGGGTTGTCAAGGTAACTGGAGATAGTTAAAATTAGTAGAAGGTGTTGAGTTACCCTTGGGGACAAGGCTAGAATAAGGAATAGACTCTGGATGGTGTAGGTTGCCCAGGGTTGCCCCCTGGTGATGGAGATGTAAACAAATACATAAAAAAATTAAGGCTGAAATTAGAAATTCAATTTTTTTCAGTTGGCTTTTTTTACTGGATTAACCAATTCTAACTATACATATTTGGATATGTCTATTTTTTTATGTGAAAAATAAAATAAAGTTTATTATAAAGAAAAAAAGTTGTTAACCAGGAGCTGGAGGTATGGCATGGGGACTATTCAATTCCCGCTCAAATAATGTACCAGGTGGAAATTCCAAATTACACAGTTGGTATTTTGACAAGTGCTCACCAGCCTATTCGAGAATGTTCCACAACTGGCAGTAGAGAGTCACATTGCTCTGGAAACTAATCTAAGCTGCTAGGATGATGCATCACAGAGAAAATTGATAGCAAGATTTACCTTTTTTTTCAGAACGTCCTTGGCTGGTAAAATGGTGCGCTTAGATAATTTAGCTTTGACCATTTTCAGGCTTTCTCCATTCCGCCTGCATATCTTTCACATTATCTCCCACTGTGAAAGCCCTAGGCCCTCTAGATGTGGAAGCTGGTGACTGAACCTCTTCAGGGTGGACTTCTGACTGTACTGCCTTCAGCAGTCGGTGGACGTTCTTCACAGGGAAGTTCCCTCTAGAGGTCTCAGCCTCCCCTTCTGAGGGAGATAACACAATCTACAGATCACAAATATTAATAAGAATAATCTGTTCCTTCATAGATGATTGCTCAGAAATCTACACCTGCTTTGGCGTATAGGAAGACAGGGAAAGGGGGTGGGGTTGCAGATTGGAAATTAAAAACATTACAAAGTAATATAACTTATATTTATTCTGTCCACATTTGTGGACCCGCACATGTGGCCAGAAAAGAAGCCCATTGTTTTCTGTGGCCCCATACACACATCCATGGGTGTTTCTAATCTGTGTTGGGGCTGTGATCCATACCAAAAAAAAAACAACAAAACAATCAAGCCAAAAATCATTAAACAATGGCCATAGTTGCAGGCCATATTCCAGGAGACTGCTCATCTGGGTAGGTTGTGTATAGCCACATCAACCATTAATAGCATAAATCCGCAGCAACCAGCCACAGCAGAAGTATGACACCGCCCACTACTCGAGGGTCCAGGATGAATAGCCGAATGGATGGAGAAAAAAAAGGTCCTTCTGCGCAGGCTGTTATTCTCACACACGCCAGAAAATACTCAGAAAAAAGAAACAGACTAGAAAATAGGAACATTTCAGTATGTGTCTCTAATGAGTAAAAACAAATCGAGGCAATACATTTCCTTTTTTTATTTTTTATTTTTTTTAGCCATGATGTTTGTGTAAACACAGTGCACATAAAATAAAAATACATTTTATTTTATGTTGTTGGTGTGTGTGTTTTTTTTTTTTTACTAACTGCATTTCACCTGTTTTGTTTTTTGTTTTTTTTTGTTTTTGTTATAGGTGTGTTCAAAGTAACATTGTGCTACTAACACAGGCATTTCGAAGAAAATTTGTCATACCAGACTTTATGTCCTTTACATCACACATCGATGAACTGTTTGAAAGTGCTAAGAAATTATCAGGTGGAAAGGTACTGAATGTGTTTTTTGCAACTTTTATACTCGCATTATTGTGTAAATTGTGTGAATTTTGCTGTTGCGTTTCACTTTCACCTTGGATACATTCAAATTGTTACCGTATTTGGCCCTTTTAAATCATTAATATTCATTTTACCAGAGGTAGGTAGTATAGTGGAGCCTGTCTGATACAATATATATTTTGTTTTTATATTTTGTATTGTCAATACTTTGCTGATTTTATTTATCTTTCAATAGTATCTGTCAATAGTAGCTCTACAGTGTAATAATGGCTTCTAATAGTCCTATCACTTAGAGCGATAATCTGCAGTGTCCTGTTCTGTGTTTTTAGCTGACAACAGCCGTCTCTAAAGTGACAGGTTGCTCGCCACTCGCAGTCCTGTCTCTGCCAGTGATTGGCTAAGCGACCTGTCACAAAGCTTAAGTGGTGGCTACTGTGATTGTGGAACATTGAGCATGACACTGGTGAATGTGGATAGGTAAGTATAATCTTTATTGGTTTTATATGTAAAACAAGGTCTGCACAGAGATTGCTAATTGGGCCAATTTGTTGGGCCATGTAATATGGCCCTAAATACAAAACTGAACTGGAACATTGTATATCTAGTTTAATTTATTTAGGCACACTAATACTGTATCTCTTTGACCTCCACTCTTGTCTGCCAACTCTGGGTGGTCTGGGCCACCAAGCTAAGCACCAATGCTACACCAGTGCTTTTGTGGCAGAACTATTCAAAATCTGTCCTTACTCATGGAAAGTCTACTGACACTCAGAATCCCTAAGGTCTTACCTCAATGATCCAGTAGAGCGTTCCTAAAGGCCTTTTTACACAGGCAAATTTAGTTAACAAGCATTTCTCTTCTCGCCCTATGACGGCACCCCTGGAGAGGACCACCTCCTATTCCCATTGGACAGGAAACAGAACACTGGACCTTAAAAGAATCGCCTCCTCTCACCACACCAGTTACTGTTTCCTGTCCCATGGGAGCAGGACATGGAGGGTCTCCTCCAGGGACCTTCATAGGGCTGAGGGATCACCGGCAGACGGGTACCGGCTCCTGAGGTATTTATACCTGAAGACTGAGGCCCGTCCAGCACCTCCAGATGATCGGGCCCCGCGCGTCTCCCGGCCCCTCTGGCGTCCGTCCCGGTGAGTAGACGGCGGGGATGCGCATGCGCGAACTGGGGGACGCAGGAACGCAATGACGCAGTGGCGCGATGACGTAATGACGTCGGCGCAGCGTCCCCACGTGTCGCGGCGCGCTCCCGGAAGCCGTGATGACGCGGGACGGGCTTCCGGAGGGGGGATGTCCCTATAGGCCTTGCTCTATAGGCCCAGGCCACGGCTTGCCGGGGGTGACGGCGGGAGGGTGTGCCGCATCAGCGCCGCGGCGGGGGCGGGGTCAGCCGGCCCTAGGTGCATTGGCGCCATATTTAAAGCAGCAGAGCTCAGAGTGCCTTGCACCTGCATAAAGAGCCTGCTGCTAGGAAGACGGTTACTGTGTGCTGTGCTGTGCTTTGCTGTGCTGTGCTTTACTGTGCTTTGCTGTGCCAGCTGTGGGGACCTGAGACCAATCCTGGGTCAGATGGAGTCCCAGGGCGCTGAACAATCCCAGACCTCTGCTACAGATAATCCAGCGGTATGGTGTGGTAAGAGGGGTTCTCCCCATATATGTATTTTAAACACACTATCTTATCAGGATGTTATGGTTTGTATTTTAGGAGGGATCCTCTAAAAAGGAGCGTACTAAGATTAAGGAGTGTCCGGTCTGCAGAAAGAGGCTTAGTAGTTCATACAATAAGATCTTGTGTGGGGGGTGCATGAACCGAGTATTAGAAGATCAAGGACCATCCTTCATTAGAAACATGAGAGACATGGTTAGGCAAGAAATCAGGGTAGGTAGAAGTATCTTGTTTCATCATTTAAATTTCGCTTTAGCTCCCCTCTACGAGTGTACTTATTGTTGTATTTCTGCAGGCCTCTCTACCCTCTCGCCCAACTTCCTCTGAGACGCCTGGAGTCAGCATTAACCCACCTCCTGACTCTCAGCCACTGGTCATTGCGGGACCAAGTCAGCAGATGGATCCCTCTCCTATAAATGAGGAAGATCAGGATCTATCACTAGAGGTGGACGATCAGGGTGAAGTAGCCTCTGATCCAGAGGAGATCTCAGGGGAGGACTCTGCAGGGTCACTATTACCAATTGAATCCATAGACGCTCTCATTAAAAATGTCAGACTAACTATGGAGATTGACGATACCCCTCAACCCAGATCCGTACAGGACATTATGTTTGAGGGGTTAGCCCCAAAAAAGAGACTGGTGTTTCCAGTACACCAGAGTATTAAGACTCTTATCTGTCACGAGTGGGCTAATCCAGACCGGAAATTCTTTATCCCACGGGCTGTAAGTCTGGTATTACATCTATCTTTGAAGAAAACTATGTAATATGACACTTATATTGATTCTAACCTTTTTCCTATTTTTAGTACAAAAGGAAATATCCCTTCGGTCAGGAGGATTGTGAATCCTGGGAGGGGGCCCCTAAGATAGATCATCCAGTGGCGAAGATCTCAAAAAAGAATGCACTGCCCTTCGAGGACACAGCAGTGCTTAAAGACCCTCTAGATAAAAGAGCCGATATATATTTAAAGAAGTCTTGGGAAGCATCCACATCCGCATTCAAGCCTTTGATTGCGACGACTTCAGTAGCTAGGTCACTAAAAATGTGGATGACTGAACTTAAAGATAAAGTCAAGGAGAGTAATCCAAATCAGGACTTTAATCAGGCATTTACTACGATTGACAATGCTGTGTCATTTATTTCAGAAGCATCAGCAGATGCCCTAAAGCTGTCAGCCCGATCAGCGGCCCTTTCAAACTCAGCCCGAAGATCTATATGGGTAAAGGAGTGGAAGGGTGATACCACATCAAAGGCCAAGCTATGTGGAGTCCCATGTGAAGGGAAGCTTCTATTTGGGTCTGCCCTGGAGTCTATCCTAGAAAAGGCCTCTGACAGAAAGAAGGGATTCCCCCTTATACCCCAACAGACCAGTAGACCATTCAGGGGAAGAGGTAGGAGACCTAGGGGGGGAAATGTCAGTAGTAGGAAAGATTGGCGACCTCAGAAGAAGAATAAGGGTTTTCTCTTTCCTTCTTCTGACAAAAAGGCCCCTCAATGACATGAGGTCCCTGTGGGAGGGCGTTTAGCTTGTTATTTTTCACAGTGGTGTACAATTTCTGGTAGCACTTTTGTGTTGGATACAATAAAATTTGGCCTTAAAATTTCTTTTTCGTCCTCCCCAGGGGAAAGATTTGTATGTACTGACCTGTCATCAGACCCTGACAAACACATGGCTCTTCTAGCTGAGATCCATTCCCTTCTAAATAAAAAAGTGCTTATCCCGGTTCCCGGGGAACAGAGGGGAGTGGGATTCTACTCCACTTTGTTTCTTGTGAAAAAGCCCAATGGTTCATACAGAACAATAATTAATCTCAAGCCACTAAACAGGGCCCTTACTTACGAGAGGTTCAGAATGGAGTCAATATCTTCTGCTATTCTGAATCTCTCGGAAAACTGCTTTATGGCCACCATCGATCTCAGGGATGCTTATTATCATATTCCTATGCATCCTGACCATTACAGATTTCTGAGAGTGGCGGTGAACATGGGCTCAGAGTTTTCTCATTTCCAGTTTACAGCCATGCCATTTGGTATCTCTCAAGCTCCCAGAGCATTCACCAAGGTAATGGCAGAAGTCATGGCACATGTGAGAGAAAGGAATATCATCGTTGTCCCCTACCTTGATGACTTTCTGATTATTAACAATTCACAGATGGCCCTAGAGGCAGATATTAGATTCATAGAGTCAGTTTTTTTCTCTCTGGGATGGGAAGTCAATGAGGAAAAATCCAACAAAACGCCTAGCCAGCGGTGTAAATTCCTGGGGATCTACCTAGACTCCAGGGTTCAAAGATCCTTTCTCCCAGAGAATAAGATCTTACAGGTCCAGACAAGAATCAGGCAGCTCTCGGCTGATCCCCTTACTACTATGAGGTCAGCCATGTCATTGTTAGGACTCTTGACTTCTTGTATCCAGGCAGTACCGTGGGCACAGTATCACACCAGAAGGCTCCAGTGTCAAATTCTGTCTGAATGGGATGGCGTAACTGATTCCCTAGATTCCCCTTTTTCTCTATCTCCACAGACTTTAAGATCCCTGTCCTGGTGGGAGCAACGGGAACATCTAGACAAGGGCCTTCCATGGAACATCACGGAAGTAAAGACTATTACAACAGACGCCAGTCCTTCTGGATGGGGGGCTCATACGGGACCTCTTCTTCTACAAGGGAAATGGAGCCCGGAAGAAGCCAGAGAATCCCAAAACGTACGGGAGTTAAAGGCAGTTTTTCTCTCTTTAATACAGGCACTACCAGAGCTTCAAGGGAGAAACGTAAGGGTACTGTCGGACAACGCGGCGGCAGTAGCCTACCTAAATCACCAAGGTGGAACCAGATCAACCGACCTGATGAGGATCACACACCATATCTTCAGGTTGGCAGAACCTCATTTTCTTTCTCTGACAGCACTACACCTAAAAGGATCAGACAATACAACAGCGGACTTCCTCAGCAGGAACAAGCTAAAACAAGGAGAATGGGAACTATCCCAGGAGGTTTTCCATCAAATCTGCAGTCTCTGGGGGACCCCGAAAGCAGACCTGTTCGCCACCAGGACGAACAGAAAAGTAAGAGAATTTTATTCCCTGTCTCAGAAGGACAACCCCGCTGCCATAGACGCACTAGCACAGAATTGGGACAGCGGCCTCCTTTACGCCTTCCCACCGATCAGGCTTCTATCTCGGGTGATACGCAAAATCAGGCAGGACAAAGCAGACGTCATTCTGGTTGCTCCCTTCTGGCCCAGAAGGGTGTGGTTCGCCTGGTTGAGGAGACTGTCGATAGCAGACCCCTGGGTGCTTCCGGAGAGACGGGATCTCCTACACCAGGGACCAGTACTTCACCCGACAGCACAGAACCTTCACTTAACAGCCTGGCGTGTGAAAGGCAGCTTCTGATTGACAGAGGACTATCCCCTCAGGTGATATCCACACTTTTAGCCAGCCGAAAGAGGGTTACATCAGCCATTTACCTGAGAACTTGGAAGGCCTTTTGTAGGTACGTGAACCAGCCAATCAATGTAATTGCTCCTCCTAATATTCCACTAATTCTGGACTTTCTACAGGAGGGTCTTAACATGAACTTGAGACCAAGCACTATAAAAGTTCAAATTTCAGCCCTTAGTGCACTTTTTGATTTCAGATTGGCTGAACATCCATGGGTAAAAAGGTTCACAAAAGCTGCAACTAGACTGGCTCCCAGTATAAAATCAAGACTCCCTCCTTGGGACTTAAATATAGTGTTATCAGGACTGACCATTTCTCCATTCGAGCCAATGTTAGAATTACCTATCAGGCTGCTATCCTGGAAACTTGCCTTCTTGCTCGCTATCACATCAGCCCGAAGGGTTAGCGAGATCAGAGCCTTCTCCATCAACCCTCCATACATGACAATTAGGGATGATAGAATTATCTTATCTCCTGACCCTGCCTTTCTCCCAAAGGTGGTATCCAATTTCCACAGGTCCCAGGAGGTAGTTCTTCCCTCATTTTGCACTAATCCATCCAACGATAGAGAGGCAGCCTTTCATACATTGGACGTTAGGCGTATTCTGTTACACTATCTGGAGGTCACTAGGGATTGGAGACAGACTGATAATCTCTTAGTATCCTTCCAGGGAAAGAACAAGGGTAAAGCAGCTACCTCACAAACCATCGCTAGATGGGTAAAACAGGCCATAGGGGAATGCTATAGATCCAGTGGGAAGGATATCCCCGTAGGGTTTGGGGCACACTCCACCAGAGCAGTAGCCACTTCCTGGGCAGAGAGGGCATCAGTCACATTAGAGCAGATCTGTAGGACCGCTACTTGGAGCACTCCACACACCTTCTTTAGACATTACAGATTACAACTATCGTCAACAGAGGACTTGACGTTTGGTAGAAGGGTACTGCACGCAGTGGTCCCTCCCTAGGCGGGGGAAATTCCTAATCTAATCTCCAGGGGTGCCGTCATAGGGCGAGAAGAGAAAACAAGAATTACTAACCGGTAATGTCTTTTCTTTGAGCCCATGACGGCACCCCGCCTAATACCCGCCCTTGAAAGAGAGATGACATACCTTGACGTAGTTAATGTATGTTTAGATGTATATACTTTATTTAAAAAAAAAAAAAAAAAAAAAGCGTATATATATATATATAGACATATAAAGATGTATATAGAGGTAGATATATACAATTGGATATATGCAGATATTATATAACACAGTTAGTATGCTATGTTGTGTTTGTTAAAAAGATTCGCTCCTAGGATCCTTGCAAAGAACTGGTGTGGTGAGAGGAGGCGATTCTTTTAAGGTCCAGTGTTCTGTTTCCTGTCCAATGGGAATAGGAGGTGGTCCTCTCCAGGGGTGCCGTCATGGGCTCAAAGAAAAGACATTACCGGTTAGTAATTCTTGTTTTCTAGTAAAGCTCAGCCATCAGCCTGTGAAAAAAGTCCCAGAGAAAAGCGCCAATGCCCAATCTGCTGATTTTATCTTCTGTGCAGGCGTAATCATTGATATGTAAGAAAAAAAAATCATTGATATGTGCAGCACATCTCTGCTGTAAACTGCTGTAGGAGTTCTATTCAATATATATGGTTTGAGTTTACACTGACCCTGAAGTAGTATGGATGCATCAGAGCTGCAGTATTGGTTTTTTATTGTAAACTCCCACCATATATATTGAATAGAACTGCTTGTAATCCAAATCCACTCTTAAACCAAAGCAAGTTTTCCCATAAGAAATTACTGAAATGCAGACAATTGGTTCCACACCCCAAAAATAGTGAATTTATATTCTGAATAACATGTAAAACAAATGAAACAAACATTTAAAAACAGCTGAATATGTCCCATTATAAGTTACTGTACAGTATGGAAATCAGCATGTGGTGTATAATATATTATAGAGTAAGTGCAGAAACCTGAAAAACAGCCGCAATTTGTAGATACAGAATGGAACTGTAGATGCCCATAATGCAGGACCGTAGTACAACAGGCTCGAATAGAGAAGGAGGGCTGCTGTCAGAGGTCTGTGTGGTCACATGACAGCAATGGGAAAGGGGGTATTTTCAGCATGGACCAATCAGAGCTGACAGAGACTGCAGGGAGCATGAAGGAATGAGCAGGGCAGATGTGGGCACATACATGCAGCACTCTCTGTCTGGGGAGAGAGGGGTTACAGCTATGAAGAGATTACCTCCACAGTCCTGTCCCCTGATGCAAGCCCCAACCTGAAGTGGATCTGCCATGATTTGGAATGTGAGGGAGACTTCCTGGGTCAGAGTACAGTGCTGTAGACCACACTGTGCATGCCAAGCCCCTCCCCCACTCGCCCTCCCGCCCAGTACAGGGAGCTCTTAAAACAAGTCACAATTTTGAAAAACTGAGCTCTTAAACCAAGTTACTCTTAAACCAAGGTACCACTGTGTGTATATATATATGAACACCTACAGCAGTTAACACTGAAGTAGTATGGACGCATCAAAGCTGCAGTATTGGTGTCAGTGTAAACTGCTGTAGGTGTTTTATTCAATGTATATCGTTGAAGTTTACACTGACACCAATACTGCAGCTCTGGTGGGTGATGTGGGGGTCGGAGACTGGCAGTTCTGGGCTCAAACCTTTCCTATTTCAAAGGTATTTAAGATCCCCAAGTAATTTAGTTTTTTGGCCAGACCCCGGACTTCTCCTTTAACATATTGTTAAATAGCACAAAACATACTGGGGTCCAGTATAACATAAACTTATGTTACGTTGGAGGGAGGTTTTTACTATGTGTAGACTGTGTTACTAGGAAGAAGGGAGGCCTCTGCTATATATTAAACTGTATTCCAACATTATATGAAGCAGACACCTCAGTCTCCCTCAGAAATGCATAGAGCAGAGGCCTACCCTTCCACGAGTACTAGCTTTGCCACTGGACTGGTGGTGGATTGCTTAGAGCCAAATCTAGACACCTGTGAGGTACTGACAGGGTTGTGCACTGCTGGGACTGAGTAACGTAGGACATACCTGGCAGGGGGGCCTTGCCCCCTGTGGCGGCTTGGGCTGGGATGGGCGGAAGGATCTGTGAAAGTTCCCATGGTGCAGTGGGCTGAGGAGCTGCAGGCTAGATTTGGCCTACAGAGCTTGTGATTCACACATGTGCCTTAGTCAGTCTGCCCAATCATAGAGAAAAGTATGGCTGTACTGCCAGCACTGATGTTTGAAAACAACCCATTGGACCCCAGATATGCCGCTTTAAAGAAAAACAAGTCTCTAACATGCTGATACATCTGTATAGCGCATAGGGTTTTTTTGCCTTTTCCCGTGGCACTGTTTCCATGATAGTAGGAGTTTCATCCATAGGCTACTAAGTTATTTTGGTGTACTTCTACCCCCAGTGACCACATTGCACTACTAATATCAGCAGAGTGGGCTGGCTGGGGCGGCTGTTAGGGATATATCAGCAGGTTAGGGACTTTTAACCTACTAATAGTTTCTCTATAACCCATTCACTATATTCTACCAGATTTTATAATTTCCCACAAGTCTTCCCTTAAAGCCACTCTGTACCCTCAATCTGCCCCCTCCCCCCCCCCCCCCCCAAACTGCTTGTACCGTTGGATAGCTGCTTTTAATCCAAGATCTGTCCTGGGGTGCATTTAGCAGGAAATGCAGCTGTTGTCTTGAAAAACAACTTTTAAACTTGTAGCCCTGTGTCAAATTGGCGTGGCCTAGAGTGTTTGTGCCCTAGGCTGCTTTCCGTTCCTCCACCCCGCCCTCTTCACCATGAGAAATGCCTCTGGGCAGGATTTCTTCTATTCATCACTTGTCTAAGCAGTGCACATGTGCTGGATTGTTAAGGCACATGTGAGTTTAGACAAGTGTAGACTAGTTGAAATCCTACCTGAGGCATTCCTAAAGGTGGAGAGGTGGTGTAGGCCTAGGGCACAGACACTCTAGGCCACACCAGTTTGACACAGCACTGCCGGTTTAAAAGTTTTTTTTTAGGACAATAGCTGCATCACCTGCTGAACGGACCACAGGACAGATCTTGGATTAAAAGCAGCTGTCCGACTGTACAAGTAGTTTTTTTTTTTTTTTGGGGGGGGGGGGGGGGGCAGTTTGGAAGTACAGAGTCGCTTTAATCAAAGAGATCCTTACTAGAGATGAGCGAACCTCCATCTGAACCACATTGTTCTGCATTTGATTAGCGGTGGCTGCTGAAGTTGGATACAGCTCTAAGGTTGTCTGGAAAACATGGATACAGCCAATGACTATATCCATGTTTTCCACATAGCCTCAGGGCTTTATTCAACTTCAGTAGCCACCGCTAATCAAATGCAGAACGATCGGGTTCGGATGGACTTGAGCATGCTCAAGGTTCGCTCATCTCTAATCCTTACTTTATAGAGGCACTGCTGTTATAACAAAAGAAAAAACTTTTGATATGCCACTTCTTGACCAGTCAGGGTCTGAGTATGTTTTCTCCTGCCTCTGTGTCACAAAACAAAGATGGTCAAATAATATAACTCTATGGGACTGTCTCTGTCTCTTGAATTCAGAGGGGGCAGAGAACTTATCTTGGCAGCAACAGAATACCCAGGGAAACACTGAAGGGACAACGCTGCGCCAGTTATTGCTTGTCACTGCAGATATGAGTTTGTTTTGTAATTGGTGACGAAAAATGGTTAACAGTGGACCTTGAGGAGGCCAAAGGGTTAACTTAAGAGAAACAGATCGCTGATCCCAGGGTCACCAGCCAAACGATAACACTGCCGATTTAAAGCGCTCAGTGCAGTGAAATCCTAGGTGCATTGCTCCCTGGGAAACATGAAGCTGTGGAGCCTCATTTGAGTCTCAAAACACAGGACTAGCCAGATATCCCTCCGGGAAGGACCCAGCCAAGGGGCGGCTCCTGTAGGCAGATCAGCGATCTGTTTCTCTTATGGCTTTACTAGGCATTGCTCCTGAAACAACAGAAGAGATTGCACAAATCGAATAGAAAAATATAACAAAAATCTTTATTGGAAATTATAAATTAATAAAATTACACAGAGTATAGTATGGGATAAAACACAGAGGTCAAAACCAGGCGGGGAGGAAGATATCGGCGTGGTACGTGTAGGTGAAAACCCAGTTATATTTAGTGGGTGAGATAATTATTATCACATCTAGTGGTCACTAATGGTATGGAAGCTATAAGCCAAATACACAAACCCAGGGAGGTGCCTGAGAAAATCATAGGCTACAAAAAAAATCACATTAAGGAGGAGGGGGGCTGTATGCAACCCCTCTACAGGCTAATCCCAATGGAAATATTGGTGAAAAACCAATCAGTGAAATCTGGCTTTTGTGCCAGGCGGGTGGTAGGATTTCAGTGTGGTATTTCCTGTGTTCACTGAGTTACTTGTATTATGGATGTAATGTACAGATTTCACTGATTGGTTTTTCACCAATATTTCCATTGGGATTAGCCTGTAGAGGGGTTGCATACAGCCCCCCTCCTCCTTAATGTGATTTTTTGTAGCCTATGATTTTCTCAGGCACCTCCCTGGGTTTGTGTATTTGGCTTATAGCTTCCATACCATTAGTGACCACTAGATGGTGCTGTTGTGATAATAATTATCTCACCCACTAAATATAACTGGGTTTTCACCTACACGTACCACGCCGATATCTTCCTTCCCGCCTGGTTTTGACCTCTGTGTTTTATCCCATACTATACTCTGTGTAATTTTATTAATTTATAATTTCCAATAAAGATTTTTGTTATATTTTTCTATTCGATTTGTGCAATCTCTTCTGTTGTTTCTTGATCTATATGTTGCGCTATAAAACGTATGTGGCAGGACTTTTTTGGAGTTGTAGGCATTGCTCCTACCTAGCCAGAATCCTGCTGCACACTGATGAGGGGCAACACCCCGAAACAGCTGTCTGTGGATGGATACTTGGCCTTGGTTTTCCCTTGATTGCAGTGTTCACATATTTAAGTGTGTGTATTGGCACTTTGTTTTATGCCTTGAGAAAGGCTTCTGTGTATAGCCGAAACGTCGCAACATAAGGTGTGAATAATGGTCACCGTTTTTTTCACTCAAATGCTTCACTTTTCACAAAATGCTGTCACCTTCAAATATATTGGATTATTCCGGACACTGAGCCCAGTTTGGTGAGGCGTGCATTACCTTAACTTTTTTCTACTATTGCCTGTGCTGCTATTCTATACTAAATTTTTTTTTCCATTGTCATTACATTGAGCCACTTAACATCATGGTTTTGGTGGTTTCCTTACAGGAGCCACCCCTTGGCTTGGCTGGATCCTTCCTGGAGGGAAATCTGGCTAGTCCTGTGTTTGGAGACTCTTAAATGAGGCTCTACAGGCTTTTCTCTTGAAAGGGGGTAACATATGGGGGGTGGGTGGGTAAAAATACCAGGTTCTGGTCACTGCTATCAGAGTTTTTCTTTAATAAGTTCTGCATTGTATTTTCAGATACAATAGAGCACCACTTCAAATAGGGAATGACTAAATTTTGAAGTTGAATCTCAACCATGTTCCCAATGATTATGTGAGTAATTTATGCTGCGCTTACACGGAGCGATAATCCGCCCAATCGATCGTTTAACGATTTTGAAGCAACAATAAATCGTAAAAAAATTAGTAAGAAAAATTGTTTTTGCGATCGTTTTTAAGATCGCTTAAGCCCATCTTTTACATAGGGTGAATCTTTGAAAGACTGTTTTACACAAAGCGATCTGCGGATTTTTAGCAAACGATGAACGACGATTTGTGAACATGTTGAAAGGTCAAAATTAACAATTTTTCACTCGTCTCTTGATCGTTTGCTGTGTTTACACGGAATGATTATCGCTTAAATGCGATCGTTATTGCGAAAATTCGAACGATAATCGTTCCATGTAAACGCAGCATAAAGTGCAAAAATGAAGAAAACAAGAAAAGGGGCGTGGCCATGGTGCTGCTGCAGGGAGGGGACGTGGTATATCTGCTTCCAAATGTTAAACCTTCCTCTTGTGCACACAGGCGTTAGGGCGTGCAGCGTCATTTAGTTGTCTCCAATACCGTACTCTGAATAGTGAGGCAAGACCACACTGAAGCGTTGGTAGATTTTATTGCACAGAGTGCCTCCAGTTCAGTTGTTTTTTTTTCCACCTGCTCCTCCACTGCTGAAAGCATCCCTGTCTGGCACCAACAGCTTGGGGAGAAAATAAAGTGTGCGCAGAACAATGTCATCAATTATGTTGACCAGTAAGCACAGGCAGGGATGTTACATCTACCTTAGTGCCCACTGGCTTAATGTAGTGGTGGCTGGGGGACAAACCACACACCATGCAATAGCTATGGACGGGTATCGAAAAGCAGACAGACAAGTGGTTGCTGCTGCTGATCCTCAAGCCTGTCTAGGTAGTGTGTGATAATGGGTGAAATCAGTTTGATTTCCTAGCGCTAATGCTAAACCTGGCGGTACAGAACTTCCTGGCACATTACCCTGATGCACCACAGCTGCACCCTAAAATGCAGGCCATATTTGCATTTAAGGCGTCTTCACCCTGTGTGTGCTGCACCATAACTTTGGCCTTTGCACCAAAGGCTTTACTAACTCCTACAGAGAGAACGAACATTCAGTGAACTGCTTAAAGGGGTTGTCCGGTATTTTTCAATAAACTAGCATTCCATTGCACTCTGTGGGTGTTGCATATTCTACATACACTTCTATTTTTTATTTAGAGCGCTTACTGTGTTCTCAGACTTAGTCACATGACCACTCTGCCTGTGTTTTCTTTACTTCCTGTGATATTCTGTTCCCTTTCTGTTTTCTGCCAGTGAAGGAACAGTGAGTCATCAGGTTGGTGGAGTTATGCAAATATTTCTTTAGCCACACCCCTAACATCTAACTAACATCTGAGCCCAGATAAAACTGCAGCAGTAAGGACAGCATGACAGAATACAATGTCTGTACAGCACTGCAGCATAGGGAGCTATAAACAGTAAATAAAGGAAGTATGAGGGGGTGATTTATCAAAACTTGTGCAGAGGAACAGGGAAGCAGTTGTCCATAGCAACCAGTCAGATTCTAGGTTTCATTTTCCAAGGTGTTTTTTTAAAAAAATGAAAGAAGCAATCTGATTGGTTGCTATGGGTAACTGCTCCCCTGCATAGGCTGTCATACATCTCCCCCTATAGTGTTATTATTGT
This sequence comes from Dendropsophus ebraccatus, assembly GCF_027789765.1. Taxonomy (NCBI): domain Eukaryota; kingdom Metazoa; phylum Chordata; class Amphibia; order Anura; family Hylidae; genus Dendropsophus; species Dendropsophus ebraccatus. The sequence goes on along the minus strand of NC_091462.1, from coordinate 68,686,728 downwards.
AGTATAAAGATGAACAGTGTTAGGGCAGTGCTGCTGCTGTGTGTAATATGGAGAGAAGAGAGGAGACTTCACCTCATGGCAGTCATGATTCTATTTCTTGCTGAGGTAAACTTTTAACAGAATCCTGGCTCATTGAGACCCCGCCCACCTGTAGGATGGCTACTGTAGTGTATATGTAATCCAGGACTACAACTCCTATCATGTACATGTGTGCTGGGGTTTGTAGTCCTACAATAGATAAGTGTCAAAAAACTAGTTGATTTGATAACATAATTGGCAGAAATTGAACCACCATGCTTCTCAAAAGACACTTGTAGTAACATAGATATTTCCTGCCTATGGGTAGAGTGGGCAGAGCTACATTCAGAGAGAAGGGTGTGGAGCTACAGGCTTGCAGAGCTGTGATGTCACTGCTGACACCTGTGACCTGGAAGTTCTTTATGTAAACAAACACAAAAAGCAGCATTAGACACAGGGGACACAGAGGCGAAAAAAGGTTAGAGAAAACCACTAAGGGAAAGAGACAGATTACAAATTATTCACATTTCCAATAAAAAAAATGTTGGACAACCTCTTTAAGTTCAGAGACAGATGTTAATCTTAAACAGCTGATGCCAGGCTGACAGTTTTATTATTACAGTGATCCCTCAACTTACAATGGCCTCAGGATACAATATTTTCAACATACAATGTTCCTTTTTGGACCATCGTAACTTTAGACCAGACTCAACATACAATGCTACAGACAGTCCGGATCTGCGGCAAATGTGAATAGATACATGATTTGACAAATAAAAGTGACCATTTTACTGATAAAACCCCAGTATTACCGGAGTGCATGCAGCGATTGGCTGTCTAGTATCTTCTCTCTACATGACAATGTGAAACTACATGTCCTGTACTGCTCTTTACTTGTGTTGCTCCTTTGGGGGCCAGTTGAGGGCGACTTAATTTTATTTTTCTGGGACTGTGATGGAACTGTACAGGACCCTAAAAGCTGTCCTGTCTTCTACATAGAAAGTAATTTACAGCTTCCAGTAGCTCTTTCTGTCTGTTGTATGTAAGGACTTTATCTGTATGAGAGATCTGTTTATTGTTCTCAATCTAAATTTTTTTCACATTTTGAGATATCTCAGGGGCTTTAGAACCAATTACCAGTTTTACATAGAGTTATGGACTCAACATACAATGGTTTCAACATACAATGGTCATCATGGAACCAATGAATATTGCATGTTGAGACTGCAGCAAGCATCTGCATGATTCACTTCTCCTGCTGCCTTGTGCTGTGTTTTAAAAATGTCCAAAGCAGTCCCTAATCGTTGCTCTTGTTAGACTACCTCGTTGTTGCCACTGTTACTGTATGACAACTATAACATCCTAAAAAGTAAAAGAACTTTTACCAAACTAATGCCAACATTATGCCAACTTTTTTCCCCTATTTTTTCCCTCTCAAATCTGGGTGCATCTTATAAAGTGAAAAATACAGTAATTAGACAAGACTAATATAATCTTGTTCTTTGTGTAGTAGAAGTATCAATATTACTTTTGCAGTTTTTGATTCTGTCTTTGCCACATCTCTCTGTGAACATGTGGTATGTATTTGCCCTAGGCTTTTGCCTGTATTTTAACATTCTTTTTAATTCCTTATTGTTCTTTTAATAATTCTTTTATTTATGCTTAAAGGGGTATTCCAGGTTATTTTGATATTAATTCTACTGATTTGTCTTGTAATATAATTAATATATCTCATTGGTTTCTATTATAAATTTTGTCTCTTTCTCTCTATTTTTACATTAGTCATGTGGTTCTGTGACGTCACCGGAGCGGAAGTGTGGGGACTTCCCCCGACTGGGCTGGCCTCTTGCTATTTATGTAGTTAGAAAGCTACTTGTATACGAGATAGAAAATTATAGCACAGAAAGCCTCCAGGCTAGATAACTCACTAATGGGTCTCCACTGACCCTCCAATGCAACTGTCAGAAAAAATTAGTGAGGATAAATTATTATAATAAAAGTACCTGAGTATGATAGGATAGTGATCCTCTAGTTGAGCGGGATACCCGTGTGGAAAAGAGTCCATACACTGGTGCTGCAATCCAATCTGCTGTTTATTTTAAACAATACACTCGGTACACTTCAGCTCACAGGCTGATCCACACACCCAAGCGTCCACCTGGTGTCCTGCGGACGTTTCGGAGGATAGGCTCCTCCTTCCTCATGCGCGCATGAGGAAGGAGGAGCCTATCCTCCGAAACATCCGCAGGACACCAGGTGGACGCTTGGGTGTGTGGATCAGCCTGTGAGCTGAAGTGTACCGAGTGTATTGTTTAAAATAAACAGCAGATTGGATTGCAGCACCAGTGTATGGACTCTTTTCCACACGGGTATCCCGCTCAACTAGAGGATCACTATCCTATCATACTCAGGTACTTTTATTATAATAATTTATCCTCACTAATTTTTTCTGACAGTGTAGTTAGAAAGCTAGCAGAGCCTTACAAACTGCCTCCCTGCACACGGGAGGTCACATGACTCCCTGGTCAGCCTGTCAGCTGAGTGCAAGAGGTGCCGAGACCGGGGGATGGGGTGAATGATCTTTGAAAAGGACTGTATACACAGGAAGGAGGGGGCCCGCGGAGACATCGGGATGATTATAGAGGAAGGAGGGGGGCCGGGGGAGACATCGGGATGATTATAGAGAAAGGAGGGGGGCCGGGGGGGACATCGGGATGATTATAGAGGAAGGAGGGGGCCGGGGGAGACATCGGGATGATTAGAGGAAGGAGGGGGCCGGGGGAGACATCGGGATGATTATAGAGGAAAGGATGATTACACTGGCAGGGGGTGGAGGGTCTTAGTGATTATACAGGAGGTGGATGCGACCTCCTTCACACTGACAGGCCGCCCGGGGGAACAGGGTGTCATGTGACCTCCCGTGTGCAGGCAGGGCGTTTGTAAGAATCTGCTAGCTTTTTAACTACATAAATAGCAAGAGGCCGGCCGAGTCGGGGAAGTCCCCACACTTCTGGTCCGGTGACGTCATAGAACCACGTGACTAATGTAAAAATAGAGAGAAAGAGACAAAATTTATAATAGAAACCAATGAGATATATTAATTATATTACAAGACAAATCAGTAGAATTAATATCAAAATAACCTGGAATACCCCTTTAATCTATTTAATCTTAATTTAATATACAGGCCAGTTAAGGGTAGAGATGGAAAGAAGGCTTAGAAGGGAAAGGGAACAAAGAGAAAATTTACAAAAACATACACAAAAAAACTAGACCAATGCTAAGGGGAGGAAGTTGGACAGGAATCTGGGTCAGCTATTGATATTAAAGTATGCCACTAAGGTGACACAGGTTCTAAACTTGCGGCCCTTTAAGCTGTTGCAAAACCACAATTTCTGTCATGCCTGGACAGCCAAAGATATTGTAGTTTTGCAACAGCTAGAGGTACGCAAATTTGACACTAGTGCGCTAAAAGATCAAGAAATTTTTGAAATTCTGTATGGCATCTTTTGTTGCCAATAACAGTTGGACTGTGGACAGAACACTATTAGCAAAGTATGTCTTGTCTCACTACTGTGAGGCAAAACTGCAAAATATTCCTCTTTTGTGATCCAAGAGAGTAAATGATGGAAGCAAAGAGGCTTCTTATGAGTACGACCCAGGAAGGTGTCTCTTTGTAGCAGGGCTGTGGATTCGGAGTCTGATTTGGAGCTAGTTTTGGCTGGAGTCTGAGTTGGAGTCAGAAAAAAATCCAGCTTTAAAAAAAATCTTTAAAAAATGTAGAATTGAATTTTGATATGAATGACACTGGCCCTATTACATAAGGGGGGTCATGGAAAAGTTGTCAGAACTATTTGGCAGTTTGTTTCTGAGCTGGAAAAGTCCATTGTGTGGGGGGAGATCTGTGCTGGTCTCTTCCTGGATTCTGGATGATTGTATACGAGCAGCAGTGTAATATGAAGATATCCTGTGTAAAATAGAGGAGAAGGAGAAGACATGAGTAGTGTAGCAGTAACCTCTGTCCTCAGTGTGCATTTTTTTTTCCTCTCTGGGAGAAGATTGTGTGTTTTTTCTTCAGTGTTCTATGGCTGCAGCTGTGCGTGTGTGCTATTGTGTGCCCCCACAGTGACCTTCTATATCACTATGTGACCTCTATATCACTGTGTGACCAGGGGCGTAGCTAAAGGCTGATGGGCCCTGGTGCAAAATTTTAGCTTGGGGCCCCCCCATCTCCCCCCGATCAGGCAAAGTCCTATCTAACGTTATATCCAATTACTCTAATGTGCCACCATGTTCTAATGCACTGTCACTGCCTCCACCTCATGTACTGCACTACTGCCCCCTATAATTAATGGACTGTACTGTGTCATTGTCTAATCATTGTATTCCAATCTTTGACTCTACAGCTGAAAAACTACAACTCTCATCATGAACTGCCAGTTGGAAACGATGGGGGTTGTAGTGCTGCAACCTGAAGAGCCACATGCTGCAAAACTACAACTCCCATTATAAACTGTCAGCAGGGCATGATGAAGTTTGAACTTCTGCAACCTGGAGAAGTCACCTGATATCACCTGCAGTCCTATGTAACACCACAGATAACAGTGATATCCCTCTGAGTACAGATAATGTAGTAGTCATCTGCAGTCCTATGTAACACCACAGATAACGCAGTGATATCTCTGAGTACAGATAATGTAGTAGATGTCCCCTGCAGTCCTATGTAACACCACAGATAACACAGTGATATCTCTGGAGTACAGATAATGTAGATGCAGCACAAGCTGGAGCTCAACGCGGTAAAGATACGGCCATAGGACATAGCTTGGGCCGGTAAGGCAGATGTCTGGAAGAGGGGGCGCTGGTACTTGCTGTCATCTGATTAGGTAAGAGGCCCAATCAGATGACAGCATGTGCCAGCGGGCGCAGCGGGACAGATTAGCGCAGTGCTTCCCAACCTTTTCCACCTCGGGGAACCTCTACTAAATAATGTTCTACAAAATAAGAAAACCGTCATACAGTGACTCACCGGTGATGTCTTCTTTGATCTGAGGCGTCACTTTCCCTTTTCCTATTCATCCGGCCCAGTCCTCCAAGATGATTCCTTCCAGATACGTTTCATCCCCTTAGAACCTGCGAGACAAACAATTTAGGCTCCGCACATTTCTAGCAACTTCCTTCCCTTCCTCCCCCCTGTCGGCTCCCATAGTAACTGCGCTGTGTGGTGTAATGTGCAGTAAAGTGAGTAGGAATGTGGGATGCCCCCTGTATGTAGGATTCCCTGCTGTGCCCGCATGAGCTAATAATGCCCCCAGAGGTGCCCCCATACAATAATAATGCCTCCAGAGGTGTCCTCATGAGCTAATTATGCCCCCAGAGGTGCCCCCATGAACAAATAATGGCCCCAGAGGTGCCCTCATGAGCTAATAATGCCCCCAGAGGTGCCCTCATGGACTAATAATGCCCCCATGAGCTAATAGTGCCCCCAGAGGTGCCCCCAGAGGTGCCCTCATGAGCTAATAATGCCCCCAGAGGTGCCCCCATGGACTAATAATGCCCCCATGAGCTAATAGTGCCCCCAGAGGTGCCCCCATGAACTAATAATGCCCCCAGAGGTGCCCCCATATACTAATAATGCCCCCAGAGTTGCCCCCATGAGCTAATAATGCCCCCAGAGTTGCCCCCATGAGCTAATAATGCCCCCAGAGTTGCCCCCATCAACTAATCATGCCCCCAGAGGTGCCCCCATGAGCTAATAATGCCCCCAGAGGTGCCCCCATGGACTAATAATGCCCCCAGAGTTGCCCCCATCAACTAATCATGCCCCCAGAGGTGCCCCCATGAGCTAATAATGCCCCCAGAGGTGCCCCCATACAATAATAATGCCCCAAGAGGTGCCCCCATATACTAATAATGCCCCCAGAGGTGCCCCCAAGAACTAATAATGCCCCCAGAGGTGCCCCCCCATATACTAATAATGCCCCCAGAGGTGCCCCTAAAAAAACAAACATCCTACTCACCTAATCCGCGCTTTCGGCTGCAGGCAGCAGCTCTCCTCCTCCTCTTCGGGCTCCATCTTGCGAGCCGCAGGGACGGGACTTCCGGCAGGCGTGATGACGTCACATGATCACGCCTGCCGGAGAGGTCACGGCCCGGCCTCCCATAGGCTGCTGGTATGAAGTGCCGGCAGCCTATGGGAGAGAATACAGGAGGAGGACACTGACAGGTCCTTCTCCTGTATTCTGATTGCTTTGATGTTCCGCCCGCTCAATGTGCGGGCGGAACATCAAAGAGATCTGTGCATCCTGAGAAGCTGCGCGGCCGCAGCTCCTCTGGATGCTCAAAAACAAGTGGCAAGGGGGGCCGTGCGGGCCCCCCTAGCGTGGGGGCCCGGTCGCCATGGCGACCCCGGCGACCCCTATAGCTACGCCACTGTGTGTGACCCCCTGTATATAACTATGGCTGACCTCTATATCACAGGGATCTGGCATTGTTAGCAGTGTTTCTTTTAAGTATGTTGAATATTTAGTTAGAAACATAGAAGACTGTTAGCAGGAAAAGACCACCTGCTCCATCTAGTCTAGTTGTGAGTAGTTCAGGATATGGAGGCTAGAGACTGGCTGCATCCACTGCACACACAGAGCAGAATCTGCTTTATATACAGTATTCCTTTATTCACTCAGAAGTCGCCCCAGGATTATGTAGGACATTAGGGAGAAGCTGCTGAGCCAGTGTGATAAATAACTCTCCTGGTATATGACTGGCTTTTTATGAAGGAGCAGGAGTCTGAGTCGGTCCTGATAAAATTCAGGAGTCTGAGTTGGAGCTGCGGCTTACCGACTCCACAACCCTGCTTTGTAGACAGGCGATATTGGATAAAAGAAGTGTTGGGGATGAGGAGACACTTTTCTTTATGCACAAAGGAATCCCAAAGTTGAAGACCATTTTTCATTAAAAGAGCATGTGTAGGGAGTTGCATGAGGTCCTACAGATGAAGCCAAGGAAAAATGTCCAGTGGCAGTGTGTATCAAGTCTGTTAGAAAATTACCTATTGCTTAGACTTTGGGCCCTATTACGCCAAATGATTATCTGCTGTACGAGGCCGATTACCAGCGGTTCCGAAAGATTTGTTTAGTGTAATAGTTCATGTTAAAAGACCACGATCATCCAACGTGCAAGGTGTTGGCCGATTGTGGTCTTTTAACATGTTAAAAAATCCTGATGATGATAGCAATGATTTCAATGGAACAAACAGATGATTTAAGGATCATCAAGGCAGCACCTTCCACAGCTCCCCAGGCCCTCCTCCCCTCCGCTTCTCTCCGCTCGCCGTCAGTGCGTGTAATAGAAAAAGTACTTGCCAAGCAGAGTTTAGAAGATTTCTGAGGCAACATCCATTTTGAGGGCCAAACCAGAAAAGACCTATTTTATCATAGGAGGAGAGGTCTTTAAAAGATCGATACAACAAAGCATTGATGATTCAAGGTGTAAAGTTTAAGGCAATGAACACCGCTAAATATTTCTAAATAATAACACTTAAAAGAAAAAGAAATTTTTGGAAATGGTCTTTACTTGCATGACTTTTTCCCCCCCCTTTTCATAGGTTGCTGATTACATTCCTCAACTGGCTAAATTTAGCCCTGACCTGTGGGGTGTTTCACTTTGTACAGTAGATGGTCAAAGGTAAGTGTTTTCTTCCCTGAGTGTATGTTTTTGTATATTTATAAACTTTTTTTTTTTTCAAGTCCAGTTTTTCAAGAGGTTGCTTAAAAAGGAAGAAACAAAAAAATGAAGGATTGTTTTTTTTGTTGATGTACTTTTATTTTTCTTTGGCATTGACATCTGATGTAAAAAGGCTTTTCCCAAAAATCCCCCCCAGTTGTATTAAATTAAGTTCAGTTCCAAATATAATGTTTGCACTGTCCTAATGAGTGTTGTCTTCACATTATAGAGTTGTTAGAAATATGAAGGGTAGCTGTTTTTCGCACGTCAGTGTGCTTCTCCAGACTGGTGATGTGCACAAAATGGCTGTCACATTGCCTTGAGGTACTAGCGTCCTCGTTCATTGCTCTACCCTGCAAAGGTATTTTAATGTTGGATTTTGACTAAAATATGACTTTTATGGGGAGTGCCCTTAAAATTTCTAACTACTGTATAATGTGAAGATATATGCGACATCTGTCAAGTGAGCACCTACTTTAAGTTACACTCTGATTTAAAATTACCATCGGACTTCTATATACTATAGAATATCACAATAGTGCCGATCACTATTTCTATTGTTTCATAATGAGTGTTGTGACAACTTAGGGGGTCATTATCCCTAAGGGGAATCTCTCCAGGGCCTGAGAAAAAGATCTGTGCATCTGTTGCTATACATTATACAGCTTCCCAAGCTGTCCTTTTTGAACCCTCTTCTCAGTGCTCTGAACTTCATTAGCTAAGAGGGTACAAAGAGGGGTCACAATGTATATTCATCTTAATGCAGCTTAAAGCCGGCATAAACTAAATTGTCAAAACTGGCTGTGGCATTTAAAGTGTGACTGTCATTTAAATGTCATATTTGTAAAAATCAGGAAGTTTAACAAACTTTAGGTTTTATTAAGCAAAAGAGTTTCCTTCTTTACTCAAGCTGTTTTGCACCCTCCCCCCTTAACTTAAGAAGAAGCAAATTTTCTGTGTCAATTATTGTCTATAGAGGAGGGAGGGGCCAAGGGGGATGAGTGAGCATGTAGAGGAGAAAAGGCAGCCCTGCACAGCGCAGTACATCATCCTGCAGTCTTATCTTGCCAAGTTCACAGACCAGCACTGAGCTTTCTGACCTGTGAATCCAGTGTTTTATATACCCAGACAGTCTCCAAATTGCAGGGTTGTTTGTCTCCGCTCTTGCTCGCTCCTCCCCCTATGCCCCTCCATAAATTCTAACGGACTCGAAAAACCAGTCTTCACTGTGTTCCGCTATAATGCAGACAACTTTATCTGGTAATGAACACATAATGTGTAAAAATAAATATACACCCTCCTTTCCTATTTTTATTTAATAAAAAATATAAACAAAAAACTAATTTGGTATCACTGCATGTGAGGTCACCCATTAAGTTTTCCTGTAAGCACAAAATCACATCTAGAAAAAAAGTCATCAAAAAGTCAAATATAGTGGCAAAAATGATCAATCAACCCCACAGAGCCAAAAAAAATAAGGATCCAAATAGAGCAATTTAGAGCACATTTATTATTTTTTTAAAAACTGAATTTTTTTTAAAAGTAGTAAACAAAAAAAATTATATAAATTTAGCATTGTAATTTTTCTGACTTCGATAATATAGATAAGTTGTCAGTTTTACCACACAGTGAATGGTGTAAAGACAACTCATCCCCATTTAAAAAACTCAGCTCATATAGTTAATCATACTATAGATAGACCTGGTTAGATTAAATATTTTTGCAAATACATTCATTTAGCAAACTTGTCTGCCTCTCCTGATATGCTGCTCTTTCTCTTCCATTGTTGTCAGCCTGTTGTCTAGGTTACTGACCACCACGCTTCTCTAAAACAATGGTCTGGTTGCTGATGTATCAATATCATGGCGGCAGCAGGGAAACTCTTTGAATCACTCCGGCAGTATAATGACAAAGCTGAGCGGCTCTGTCATTATTTGTCGAAACAAATGGTGATCAATGAGATCTGCAAAACAAGTTGAGCGTTGGACCGCACAAACGATCACTGTATCGTTTGTGCAGTTACTTACATCTATTGTTATTGGGCACACATCCTCTGTTTACACAGGGAGATGTGCAGCCAATAGTAATAGATTTTAACCTCTTAATGACCATTGATACGCCTTTTTACGGTTGCCCTGTGGTTCACAAGTCCTGTGTTACAGTGGGTGGTGAACTGGGCTGCTCCTGGGGTGATTGCTGTTATTATGATGGTGGTGGTGGGACATTTTTAAAGCAAAGCAAAGCAAAAAAAAAATGCAAGTTCACATCAGCTCATCAGGATGTAAACTTGTAGAACCATATGCAAGGAAAAAGAGAAAAATCCTCCGTCTCCAAAGAAGTCAATAAAATCAAAAGTATTTATTCGTACATGTTAAAATATGAAGTTAAAAGATGAAATATGAAAAAACATTGATGTGTAGAAGCAGAAAAAAAGACTCATTTCAGAACACAGCTGTGCGCCGAACGCGTTGGTTTTTTCTGCTATTATGCATTCATAACTGCTATTAACTTCATATTTCCCAATAAACTTTTTTTATTTTATTATTTAGCTGCATTTGCATAGCAACTGTGCCACCTGTCCCTGGTGTCTAGTGGGGGATCTCTCCCCCCCGTGATGCGATTGCGGAGGGGAGATCCCTTGTACTGAGCCGGCCCGGCCTCAGCGTCGCTCCAACGCTGATCCCGGCTCTGCACTCCATGTATGTGGTCTGCTGCAGACCAGTATAATAGAGCAATGATCTGATCGATCATTTCTCTATTATATACACAGCATTGATCTCAATGGGAGATCAGTGCTGTGTATATAGGAGTCCCACAGGGGGCTTCTAATTACTGTATGGGAAAATAAAATAGAGTGTTTTTATTAATAAAAAATCCCCTCCCCTAATAAAAGTTTAAATCACTCCCCTTTTCCCATTTTATAAATAAAAATAAATAAATTAACATATTTGGTATTGCCGCGTGCGTAATCGCCCAAACAATTTTATCACATTCCTAATCTCGCACGGTAAACGGCGTTAGCGCAAAAACTCGTCAAAGTGAAAAACTGCACATTTTTGTTTACATCAAATCCAGGAAAAATGTAATAAAAAGTGATCAAAAAGTCGAATATGCGCAATCAAGGTACCGAAAGAAAAGATCATGGCGCAAAAAATTACACCCCATAGACCAAAGAATAAAAGTGTTATAAGCATGATAATAGAGCAATTTTAGGGAACGTTTATTTTCTGTGAAAGGTTTTATTTTTTTTTTAACCCTTTGAGGACCAGGCCCAAAATGACCCAGTGGACCACGCAAATTTTGATCTTAGTGTTTCCGTTTTTCCCTCCTCCCCTTCTAAGAGCTCTAGCACTTTCAGTTTTTTATCTACAAGCCATGTAAGGGCTTATTTGTTACAGGAATAGTTGTACTTTGCAATGGCGTCATTCATTTTACCATAACATGTATGATGGAATTCCAAATATATTATTTATGAAGATATAAATTGGTGAAATCGCAAAAAAGAATGCAATATGGTAACGTTTGGGGGGTTCCTGTGTCTACGTAATGCACTATATGGTAACAGCGACATGATACTATTATTCTATAGGTCAGCCCGAACACAACCATGTGCAGGTTTACGCAGATTCTCTAATGTTATATATTTTTTTTAAATGAAATCCTTTTTTTTGGCAATTAATTATAAATAAAATGGGCCTATTGTGACGCTTCTAACGGTTTTATTTTTTCACCTACGGGCTGTATGGGGTGTCATTTTTTCCACCATGATCTCTAGTTTTTATTAATACCATATTTGTGAAGATCGGACGTTTTGATCACTTTTTATTAATTTTTTTTTATATATAATGTAACATAAAATCGGTAATCTGCACACTTTTTTCCCTCTTTTCGTGTACGCTGTTTACCGTTCGCAATGACGCTTGTTATATTTTAATAGATCGGACAATTACGCACGCTACGGTATATTATATGTTTATTTGTTTATTTATTTTTATATGTTTTATTTATATAATGGGAAAGGGGGGTGATTTCAACTTTTATTGGGGGAGGGGTTTTGGGGTAGTGTAATAGTGTTTTTAACTTTTTTTTTTTTACACATTTGAAGTCCCTTTGGGGGACTCTTACATACACTAGTTTGATTTCTACACTGATGAATGCTATGCCATAGGCATAGCATTGATCAGTGTTATCGGCGATCTGCTCATTGAGCCTGCCTGTGCAGGCTCAGTGTAGCAGATCGCCGATCGGACCGCACGGAGGCAGGTGAGAGACCTCCGGCGGCCCGTTTCAACGATCGGGACCCCCGCAGTCACACTGCGGGGGTCCCGATCGGTAAGTGACAGGGGACTCCCCCTGTCACTTACACTTAACGCCGCGGTCGCGCCGCGGCGTTTAAGGAGTTAATGACACGCGGCAGCGCGATCGCTGCAGCGTGTCATCACCGGTGAGGTCTCGGCTGCTGATTGCAGCCGGCCCCCACCTGCTATGAAGCGCGCTCCGCTCCGGAGCACGCTTCATAGCGGGAGAAACACCCAGGGCGTACAGTTACGCCCTAGGTCGTCTGGGGACAGACTTCCATGGCGTAACTATACACCCTCGGTCGTCTAAGGGTTAAAAGCCATCACATAATATAAAAGTTATGCAAGTCGCATATCGTTTTAATTGTACCGACTTGCGGAACATAAATAACATGTCAGGACTAACGGTGTAAAAACAAAGCCCCTCCCCCCCCTCCCCCCCCAAAAAAATAAATAAAAAAAATTGCGTTTTTGTTTCAATTTCAGCGTGCATATAATTTTTTTCTGGGTTCGCAGCATATTTTATGCAAAAATGTAACTTTTTGGCTGGGTCCCAGCGGTGGGTCCCACATCGCGGCGCTCTGGTCCCCGGTTCCCGGCCGCTCCCTTGTGTCTGTCGCCGCCCGAGACGATACGAGAAGGAGGCGGGATCCGTTTCAAGTCCGCTCAGATCCCCCCTGTGTCACTGACTGGCTGACGTATAGTCTCGGGCGGAGTCAGACACCAGGAAGTGGCCGGGGACCGGAGCGCCGCGATGCGGGACCCGCCGCTGGAACCGGGGAACCGTGTCCCAGCAAAAAAAATGCCAACTGACATTGCAAAGTACAAATAGTGACGCAAAAAATAAGGGCTCATTGTGGGTTTCTAGGTGACAAAATGCAAGTGCTATGGCCTTTAAAACACAAGGAGGAAAAAGTGAAAACGAAAATTGGCTCCATCCTTAAGGGGTTAAAACAATTGTATGATGCAGGTGCTGCTGCTATCCAACATTACCAATGCACATTGTCAACACCCAACAACCTATGCTTGACAGAAGTGTAGAATGTCACAGGTGCTGGCCTGCAGCTTAGCATAGTCCCATGCACCCTTGCAAAAACTTAACCCTTGTAATGCATAACCTGGGCCCATTTTCTGCAAGATAACTTTAATTAGAATTGTGAAATTCCAGGTATTCCTCAAGTATTTAGTTGTTGGTAATTTCCTGTTTATATAATTTTATATGGTAGGCATTTTGGTAAAACTATGTTTTTTTGGAAGTACTCCATATTTGTATAACCCTAGCCTTTTCACCAAGGCTGTGTAGAAATGCAAGTGTGTAGAAAGTGGGAGGGAGACTAACTCATCCTTCCCAACGTCACATAGCAATTACATCAACACAGGTGTTTCTGAACACAGTAATGAGCTTCAGGAGGACAGCATACACTGTGTACTGATTGCTAACGGATCTGTGATGATGCCAGGTGATGTTGGGAGGAAAGAGCCGGTCTCTTTCTTTCTAGAAGAAACTGGTGAAGTGTACAGTATGGCTATGTTCACACATAGTGTTTGTCAGTCTTTTGGTCATTCTTTTTTTTTTTTTAACCAAAACCAGGAGTAGGTTGAACAAAACTGTGCAAATCTTTCCAATATAATTTTGCTCTGTCTGTTTTGGTTAAAAAAAGACCGACCAACTATGTGTGAACATAGCCTATACTATGGGAGCCACAAAAGTGCAGAGTATTGTATATCACCTAGAGACTATGTTCACATGTCTTTTCTTTATGCAAAATAACAGCCGTTGTTTGATAACGGCAGCCATAACTATGAACACTATTGATGGCCGAGATTGTAAAACAACGGATGTTGTTTTCAAAACAATGACCCTTGTTTTGCATAATAAGACAATAAGAGGAATGAATAGTGGAATCTGATTGGTTGCTAGGGGCACCTAAGCTAAATCTCCTTTACACCAGTTTGATAAATCTCCCCTATTGTGTGAGCATAGCAAGAAGTAAGGGCCCTTTTATGCTGCATTTACACGAAACGATTATCGTGCGAATCTGCACGATAACGATCGAATTCGAGCGATAATCGTACGTGTAAACGCAGCGAATGATCGAACGATGAGCGAGAAATCGTTCATTTTGATCTTTTAACTTGTTCTTAAATCGTCGTTCGCAAAAAATTCGCCGGTCGTTCCATGTAAACAGTCGTCGCGCGAAAGTCCGGCCCCCCGTCCGCAGCCTGGCCCCTCGCCCGCAGCCCCCTGATTGACTCGATCGCCACCCCCGCCGCTCTGATCTCCGCCGCTCGGATCACTCCCTCACCCCCCGTCGCCGCTCCGATCGCGCCCTCCGCTCCGGCCACAAGCATACCTTACCGACTTGGCGTAGAAGGTGTTCGAAATCCCCGGCTCCCCTCTTCAGTGCATTGATTGGCTGAAGAGGGGATCTGGGAATTTCAAACGGCTCCTTTTCAGCCAATCAGTGCTGAAGATGAGCACTGATTGGCTGAAGAGGAGCCGTTTGAAATTCCCGGCTCCCCTCTTCAGCCAATCAATGCACTGAAGAGGGGAGACTGGGATTTCGAACGGGGGTGGCGATCAGGGTGGTGCAGGGGGCTGCGAGCGGGGGGCCGGGCTGCAGGCGCGCGATCTTTAAACGATCGCAAAACGATTTTTTTCGTACGATATATCGTACCGTCTAAACGCTGATCGTTATGAAAAAAAACGTTACTCTGACATCGTTAATCGTACGATCGGGACAATTATCGTTTCGTGTAAACGCAGCATTACATGGAGCAATAATTATCTCTCCATGTAATAGAGACAACGATCAGCCAATGAAGCAATCATTTCTTAAGGTCCAGACCTAAAATCATCGGCCTGCCTGACTACGTGTAATAGCGGTGCGACGGCCTACAATTGAATAAAGTGTTCATTCGTTACCTTAGTATAATTAAAAAAGAAGAGAGGAAAGCACTACATTCAGCACACCTCAGAATTAAGCAAAGCGTAATTTTATTAGAGCACAGAAAAAATATAAAACTGTTGTACGTGGCGGCCATCAAATTAATTTTCATGCGATTTATTTGTGGCCGTTATTGCACGAAGAGCGGCTGTTGTTTTAAAGGACAAGTGCCATGAAAAACCTTTTCCCAGTAATTGAAGCACATTACATAGTTATATAACTCTGTAATATGCTTCAATCACCTATCTGCCTCCCTTCCCTGTCTTTTCCCCCCTCCACCCCCCACCAGGAAGTGTAAGAAACTCACACAGACCTAATTACTGTCTTCACCGTCGCCAAGCTCTTCTCTCAGCTCCTTCTCCTGTTACAGCAGCCCCCCTCTCCCCTGCCTTGTCAGGTGACTCAGCTTGCTCAGCTCCCATTGGCTGAACAACTGCAAGCCATCACTTGTACTGGGGAGGGGGAGGCTGGTGTAACATGACCTAGAGCGGCCCTCCTGCTGATGACTCATTCTCACAAGAAGGAGCTGCCTGGTGACTGTGACGGCAGTCATTAGGTCTGTGTGAGTTAGGACACTTCCTGGTGGGGGGTGGAGGGGGGAAAAGACAGGGAAGGGAGGCAGATAGGTGATTGAAGCATATTACAGAGTTATATAACTTTGTAATGTGCTTCAATTACTGGGAAAAAGTTTTTCATGGCACTTGTCCTTTAAGTTGTGTACATTTCACTTTCCATTCTGTTAAAGGGGTTGGCCACTTTATAGTAAAATTGCTTAGTTTACCGCATTAGTAAGTGTACTCACTGTATATACTGACAGCAGCTCCCTGTGTACCTCATACAGCTAAAATAGGACTCCCCTTCACCAGGCTGGGCTTCCCTGCTCTGTGGTGTTTTGATCCATAAGATGGGTCACATGGAGGAGCATGCGACCATGCCCTTCCCCCCAGTGTCCACCACTGAGCCTGTATGTGTCTATGAAGGACACAGTGGACAGGGCTTGGTCATATGCTCCTCCATGTCGGCCATTTTATGGACTGAAACAAAACCGAGCAGGGCACCACAGCCTGCATGAGGGGAGTCTGATATTAGCTCTATGAGGTAAACAGGGAGTTGCTGTCAGTATATACGGTGAGTACACTAACTAATACTTTGTACTGACCTATTTTACAATAAAGTGGCCAACCCCTTTAAATTCAGGTGATGATGTTTTAATTTTTTTTTAAATATATTTTTATTCATTTTTACATATTTTTATAACTGTACAAAACAGGCATGTAGTGCCAAAAGATCACTATCTCACAAATATGCTTTAGGAAATAACAGAACCTGTACAGTAGGCGCTAATGTGTACTTTTTGAGGTTTTAATCACCTAAAAGGGCCAACTTTGTATTTGAGCCAGACGCAATGACAGTCGGTGAAACATGCTAAACGTGCCACAACCGTTTTTTTGATACTCAGAACAGCTGTTGTGAGTATCAAACAATGGCCAGAAAAAAAAGTTGTGTGAACATAGCCTTAAAGGGGTTATCCAGCGCTTCAAAAATATGGCCACTTTCTTCCAGAGACAGCATGACTCTTGTTTCCAGCTCAGGTGCAGTTTGTAAATAAGCTCCATTCACCTCAATGGAAATGAGTTAGAAAACCCCACCCAAACTGGAGACAAGAGAGGGGCTGTCTCTAAAAGAAAGTGGCAATTTTTGTGTAGCGCTGGATAACCCCTCTAACAAACACAAATCAGTTTAATGACAAGACTAAATTAACTTCTATGTATTCGAAAGAAAAATGCAGTCACCTGCCTTAACGACCGAGGGCGTAAGTGTACGCCCCTAAAACCCGTGCCTTAGCGCAAACAGGCGTACATTTACGCCCGCGGTTTACCCGATCGCTGTGTGTAAACACACGGCGATCGGGTAATGATGGCTGCTGTAACAAACAGCAGGCTATGGTAGCTTGTAGCTTGTCGCTGTATTCAAATCAGCCAACTACAGTGATTTTCCGGTTCCTGGGTCATCGGTGACCCGGGGATCCGGAATTCAATGGTGATTGGTGCTGTACGAGACAGCACCAATCACCATTAGTGTGTACAGAGGAGGAGGCCACGGTGCCATCCCCCAGATCGCCGCTATTGGCCGGCCGGCCAATGGCAGCGATCACAGTAAAAATAAATATTATTACTTTTCTCTGCACCCCTCAGCTAGGTAGCTGAGAGGTGCAGAGAAGGTGTGTGTGGTGTGCAGGCACCATACTCACCGGATCCCAGCGTCCGGACGGAAGATCTGCGGTCCCGCGGCGTCCTCGTGGTTCTCGGTCGGCTCCGCTCGGCTCCCATCGGCTTTTTTCGTCGATCTTCGGCCAAGTACCTTGTACTGCCCCCTAGCGTCTGGTTAGTGTATATAATACACTATTCAGTGGCTTTGAGGTAGTTTTTTTTTTCCCCCAGGGTTTTTTTTTTTTCTTTTTTAGCGCCCTTCCACCGCTGAGTGCTGATCAGCATCACACGTAAGTGCGCCGCTGATCAGCAACTCCTCTTTTTTGGCGTAGGTTTTTTTTTTCCCCTTTCCCCTCCTTTTTTTTTTTTTCTATATCCTACCGCCACTGTCTGCTGATAAGTACCGCACATAAGTGCGGCATTTATCAGCAACTCCTTTTTTGGCGTAGGTTTTTTTTCCTCCCTTACTGTGAAAAACACGTATAAAACACTACATTACACTACACTAACCCACATTACACATTACACTACTTGAAATAAAGTTTTACACTACACCACTACACTACATCACATTTACATACCCCCATATACCAATCCCCGTGTAATAATGTCCCAGAGAGTGTTTTCGGTGGAGGAGGCATACGCGCTTATTGCCTCCGACACTGAAACGGCCAGTGAGGATGAATGGGGGGATCCTCCTTTCCTCCATTCATCCTCATCATCATTATCATCATCATCATCCAGTGATGATGACTATCGACCTAAGCGTCCAAGGAGGACGCCTCGGGCTGCCCGCCAGACACGTCATCCCATCCCGCCCCCCAGACAGGTGATCCCATCTGGACCCCAGACCCCCAAAATTATCAGCCCCGGATTCCTGGCTTTATGGCAACGGCAGGAATCCAAATTAACCCCACAGGTCTCCGAGAAATAGACTTTTTCAAGCTCTATTTGTCTGATGACCTTGTAAATTTGATGGTGGCGCAAACAAACTTGTACGCGCACCAATTTATCACCCAGAACCCCTCCTCTCTGATCTTCCCACTGCTGGATAAAGGTTATCACCTGTACGTTGATAACTTTTATACCAGCATCCCCCTGTTTCGATCCCTCGCTGCCCGAGCTACTGTAGCTTGTGGCACGATCCGAAAAAATCAAAGAGGCCTCCCAAGTCACCCAGTTAGACAACTGATGCAAAGGGGGGAGAGCAAGGGCTATGCCTGTGAAAATATGTTGTTGGTCAAACATAAGGACAAGCGCCATGTCCTTATTTTGACCACAATTCACAGGAATAGCACCACCATTGTCCCTGTACGTGGTACCACAAATGTGGTGAACAAACCTGATTGTGTTCTTGACTACGATCAGTATATGGGAGGAGTTGATCTTTCAGATCAAGTCCTCAAGCCATATAACGCCACGAGAAAAACCAGAACGTGGTATAAAAAGGTGGCCGTATATCTGGTACAGACAGCGATGTACAATGCTTTTGTGCTGTACTGATATGCCGGACACCTGGGGAAATTCCTTGATTTCCAGGAAGCAGTAATCAAAGCCCTGATATTCGGCAGCCATAGAGAGGGCCCCAGCGCTTCTGGATATGAAGGACCCCGTATCGTACAGGGACAACATTTTCCAGGTGAAGTCCCACACACTGGAAAAAAGGGGAGATCCCAAAAGAAGTGCAGAGTGTGCCACAAAAGGGGGATCAGGAAGGACACCATTTACCAGTGTGACACCTGTCCTGACCCCGGCCTCTGCATAAAGAATTTCTTCGAGGCGTACTACACGTCATTGGAGTTCTAAATTTTCTAAATTCTGTTCCTTATTCCTATTTCAGGGGTCACGTTGATCCAGGGATTATTCTGATTGCCATAATGGAGGCGGGAAGGAATTTTTCCCCTGTGATGAGGCTACTGTTTTCTGCCTCACTAGGGTTTTTTGCCTTCCTCTGGATCAACACAGGTTGAATTTGATTGACACCTGTCCTTTTCAACCTTATAAACAAATAATTGGCCTAATACCCCCAAATAAATTAAATTGTCCCTTTTCCCCAACTAAATAGGCATGGCCACCATTCCCATTAGAGACTTGCCATGTTGCATTTTCAAAGCTTCTGTGCTTCCAGGACAGTAGAAACCCCCCCCATTCTGGAAACTACACCCCATAAGGAATCTAACAAGGGGGGCAGCGGGGATATGGCCCCCTGGGGATGGGCACATGTTCAACATATGTGCCCGTCACCAGTGGGGTCCATATGCTCACTACACCCCTTGTTAGATTCCTTATGGGGTGTAGTTTTCAGAATGGGGTCACCTGTGGGGGGTTTCTACTGTCCTGGCAGCACAGGAGCTTTGTTAATGTGACATG
Organism: Dendropsophus ebraccatus; assembly: GCF_027789765.1. Classification (NCBI taxonomy): domain Eukaryota; kingdom Metazoa; phylum Chordata; class Amphibia; order Anura; family Hylidae; genus Dendropsophus; species Dendropsophus ebraccatus. Next base: position 68,667,162 of record NC_091462.1, on the reverse strand, counting down.
GCCTCCATCCTCCATTCCAGCCTCTAAATGGCGCTCTGTCCCTTTGGTGGCTTGCCCTGTGCCCATATGGCACATTACATCCACATGTAGGGTATTTTCGTACTCAGGGGAAAGTACCCTACACGTTTTGTGTTTATTTTCTCTTTTAACCCCTTGTGGAAATGAAAAAAAATCAAGGCTAGACCAACATTAAGTGTAAAAAAAATACAATTTTTACACTAAATCATTGATCTAGTCTTTATTTTTTCATTTTCACAAGGGGTTAAAAGATAAAAAAGACATGAATTGTGTAGCGCAATTTCCCGCAAGCACGGAAATACCCCACATGTGGACATAAAGCACCATGCGGGTGCAGGGTAAGCCTCCGAAGGGAAGGAGCGCCATTTGGCTAGAATGAATGGTGAATGTCACATTTACAAAGGCCCTGTGTTGCCAAGACACTGGAAACGCCCCACAAGTGACCCCATTCTGGAAACTGCACCTCTCTAGAAATCTAACAAGGGGTGCAGTGAGGATATGGACCTCTTAATGAAGGGCACATTTGTGCTGTGAAAATGAAAAAACGAGATTTTTCACTTTCACGTCACATTGTTCCACATTTGTGCCCATCACCAGTGGGGTCCATATGCTCACTGCACCCCTTGTTAGATTCCTTGAGGGGTGTAGTCTCCAGAATGGGGTCACTTGTTGGGTTTTTCCACTGTACTGGCAGCATAGGGTCCTTGTAAATACAACATGGCCCTCGAAATCCATTCCAGCCAAATCCAGCCTCCAAAAGCCAAATAGTGCACCTTTCCTTCGGAGGCCTGTCTTGCGGCCGCATATCGCTTTATGTCCACGTGTGGGGTATTTCCGTACTCGGGAAAAACTGCTCTACACGTTTTGTGTTTTTATTTCTCTTTTAAACCCTTGTGAAAATTAAAAATTCACGGCTAGGCCAATGTTAAAGTGTAAAAAATGTAATTTTTACACAACATCATTGATCTAGTCTTGACATTTCTCATTTGCAAAAGGGGTTAAAAGAGAAGAAACAAAACAAAACATGTAGAGAAATTTCCCCTGAGTATGGAAATACCCCACATGTGGACTTAAGGCGCTATACCGCCGCAAAACAAGCCTCCAATGGGAAGGAGCGCCATTTAGCTTTTTGGGGATGGATTTGGGTAGAATGGATTTCGAGGGCCATGTTGCATTGACAAACTCCCTGTGCTGCCAAGCCAGTGAAAACCCCCCACAAGTGACCCCATTATGGAAACTACACCCCTCAAGGAATGTAACAAGGGGTGTAGTGAGCATATGGACCCCACTGGTGACAAGCACAAATGTGGAACAATGTGGCGTGAAAATGAAATATTACATTTTTTACACTATAATGTTGGTCTAGCCTTGATTTTTTTCATTTTCACAAGGGGTTAAAAGAGAAAACAATACACAAAATGTGTAGAGCAATATCCCCCAAGTCCGTAAATACCCCACATATGGATATAAAGCGCCATGTGGGTACAGGGCAAGCCTTCGAAGGGAAGGAGCGCCATTTGGATTTTGGAGGCTGGATTTGGCCAGAATGGATGATAAACACCATGTCGCATTTACAGAGCCCTCGTGCTGCCAACACACTGGAAACCCCCCACAAGTGACCCCAATTTGGAAACTACACCCCTCAAGGAATCTAACAAGGGGTGCAGTGAGGATGTGGACCCCTTGATGACTTGCACATTTGTGTTGTGAAAGTGAAAAAATGAAAATTTTCCCTTTTCACGTCACATTGTTCCATATTTTTGCCCGTCACCAGTGGGGTCCATATGCTCACTGCACTCCATGTTAGATTCCTTGAGCGGTGAAGTTTCCAGAATGGGGTCACTTGTGGGTGGTTTCCAGTGTTTTGGCAGCACGAGGGCTCTGTAAATGCAACGTGGCCCTTGAAATCCATTCCAGTGAAATCCAGCTATCAAAAGCCAATTGGCGCTCCTTCCCTTTGGAGGCTTGTCCTGCGCCCGCTTGACACTTTATGTCCACATGTGGGGTATTTCCGTACTCGGGAGAAACTGCGCTACACGTTTTTTGGGTTTTTATTCCTTTTATCCCTTTGTGAAAATGAAAAATTGAAGGCTAGAACAATGTTTTAGTGTAAAAAACATTTTTTTCTTTTTTCACGCCACATTGCTCTGAAAATCTGTGAATCACCTGTGGAGTCCAGATCCTCACCGCACCCCTTGTTACATTTCTCGAGGGGTGTAGTTTTGTAAATGGTGTCCCTTTTTAGGGGTGTTTTTTAGGTTTTGGCACCCCAGAGCCTCTGCCAACCTGAAGTGGTACAGTCAAAAATGACCAAATAAAACAGAGGCATTGAAATTCACTAGGCGCTCCTTTATATCTGAGGCTTGTGGTTGCGTCAAATAGCGCAATAGGGCCACATATGGGGTATTTCTATAAAATGCAGAAATGGGGCAATCAATATTGGGGTGCATTTCTCTGGTAATAGGTTTACAATTATGAAAAATAATGGATTACAATAAAATCTCTGCACAGAAAATTTTAATTTTCAAATTTCTTACACACTTAGCTGTTATTTCTGTGACTCCCCTAAAGGGTTAGAAAACTTTCTGGATGTGCTTTTGCAGAATTTGGGGGGTGCGGTTTCAAAAATGGGGTGCTTTGTGGGGCTTTATAACATACAGTCCCCTCAAATACACTTGGGGGCTGGGTTCACACTATGTATATTTGAGGCTGTATTTGGTCCTCATGTCAGGTCCTCATAGCAACCAAAACCAGGAGTGGATTGAAAACACAGAAAGGATCTGTTCACACAATGTTGAAATTGAGTGGATGGCCGCCATATAACAGTAAATAACGGCCATTATTTCAATACCACAGCCGTTGTTTTAAAATAACAGCAAATATTTGCCATTAAATGATGGCCATCCACTCAATTACAACATTATGTGAACAGATCCTTTCTGTGTTTTCAATCCACTCCTGGTTTTGGTTGCTATACAGCCTCACAAATACAGCCTCAAATATACATAGTGTGAACCCAGCCTAAGGGTGCCTTCACACCTACCGTATCGCAGCCGAATATCCGCTGCGGATCCGCAGCAGATTTAACTAAATGAATGAACACAGCATCAAATACGCACTGTCAAATCCGCTGCAGATTTGACAGTGCGTATTTGATGCTGTGTTCATTCATTTAATTAAATCTGCGGATCTGCTGCGGATCTGCTGCGGATCCGCAGCGGATTTTCTGCTGCGATACGGTAGGTGTGAAGGCACCCTAAACCTTAACAGGTCCCTAAAAATATCTAAATTTGAAATTTTACTGAAAATTTGGAAATTTGCTTCTAATGTTTTAAGCTTCCTATTGTCTAAAAAAAAAAGAAAGATAGTTTAATAAATGCTACCAACATAAAGTAGACATGTTGCTAATGCTATTTAATAATTTATGTGGCATATCCATTTTTGGTATAAGCAGAAGAGTTTCAAAGTTGGAAAAATGCATTTTTTCACAATTTTTCATGTTATTTATTTTTTTTTTTTTTTTTCATAAAGATTTTTTATAAGTATCGACTCCAGTTTTCATTTATTAATGAATAAAGTGACACTGGTCATATTCATAAAATTTGGCTCGGTCCTTAAGGCCATTTTAGGCCCGGTCCTTAAGGGGTTAAACACTCAGTATGTTTTTTTTTTTTTTTTTTAATTAATTGTGCCTTTTTTCTTTTGTAGGCATTCTGTTGGTGATACCAAAGTTCCATTTTGCCTGCAATCTTGTGTCAAGCCTCTGAAGTATGCAATTTCCGTTAATGACCTTAGCACAGAGTATGTGCATAGATATGTCGGAAAAGAACCTAGTGGGTTAAGGTTCAATAAGCTGTTTTTGAATGAAGATGGTAAGATACTTTGTTTTATGTGTGTATAATATTAAAATGTAACTGTAAAATTGTCTTTGTAAGATTGAAATGGCATTGCTTTTGTTTGAAAATCTCCTATGTAATGTACTTTGTTTTAGTTAGGTGTTAAGATCTTAGTGGTATTTTTTTTTTTTTATTTCGATATGTGTAATACTGACATTTTGCAGTTTACACAAGCTGCTTGAAGGAATATTTTTTATTGTGAACACATGATAAATCTAATTTAACTATGTAGCACAAAGTGGCTTTAGTAACCAGATTTAAGTTGTGTTTAATTTGTGGGGTACTATAGGCACATAAACTGTACATTGTGTGCATACAGTACACTGCACATACAATATATACATATACGGTTCAGGGAGGAAAAAGAGTGCTGCACCTCACACCTATGGCTGATACTAGTACCTCTCGGCTGCATAAAAAACATCAGAATTCTGTATGTGAATTGATCAAGCCACACTGCCCCATGTACCTTGTGCAGGTATCTGATACACATGGGTCCTAAGTATCAGCCATAGGTGTGAGGTGCAGCACTCTTTTTCTTCCCTGAACCTCAATATATACATATGCACTGTGGAATCTGTTGGTGCCAGGGGCTTCGCTAGGCATAAATGTCCCAGGCCGAAGCCCCAAGGTATAAAGGTTAGCCCCGGTCATTTATGTGCACAGTGCCGATTATAATATGGTGGTGATCATGGCCCGAACCGCCCTTTTTCACAGCTGCGCCCGCTCAGTCATCTAGGGGCCCCACCACCGCCTTGGGCCCCTGTGTAGTGAGCTTTTTAACTGAGATCGCTCACCGTTGAAGAACTTTCATCAGGTTAGAAGAATCTAAACCTGCTTATATCTCCTTGTTGCAGAGAAAATGCAGAGTATGCAGGTATGTCTCTTACCTTCATCTTCGGCACCGCTCCTGTTTACTTAGTTGTTTACTCCTTGGTCCAGTAAGACTCTTAGGAGCACTGCCCTGCCCCTATAGCACTGGCCAGGGACAGATTGGCACTATGGGGGCAGGATTGTGTTCCTAACATTGCCCCAGTGCTCCAGATTGACTTACCAGACCATGGAGTAAACAACAAGCGGTGCCGAGGATGAAGGTAAGAGTCATACCTACATCCTAAGCTTCTACTACTCAATAGGGGCCTATCAGCAGGTTAAATTTGTCTATAATTGACACAGCAAGGAGCTATTGGCTCCCCACTGTGCCAACCCGTCTTGTGGCTACAGGCAGAGCAGGGAGGGGAAGGAGACACTGGAGGACATCAAACCAGTGTAACACTCTGTTTGGATACTTAGTGGAAGCCTATGGATGGTAGGGGTGTACACAGCAGATAGGATTCATAGCACGTACAGTATATTCAGACTCATGCTTTGTTGCAGCATTGCTGGATGGTGTCTGGCAGATGGTGCATGGTACAACGGACTTGGACGTGATGAGCGATTGTGCCACTAATGGATCTACCAGGAGATGGCACATGGCAGAAGTTGGTATGGGGAGGAGTGCAGCAGCACTGTGGATTGGCAGCAGGCAGAGTGTGTAGCATCAGGGGTGTCCTGCTGAGGAGTTATAAACAGCAGGGCGAACCACACATGCAGCAGCAGGTATTTTGCAGGTCTAATGGAGCTGTGTCACAGGAGGGAGGGTATTTCCTCCCACTGGGGGTGGGCTGGCCCACCTCCAGTGCTTCAGCCTGGGCCGTTGCTCGGTAATAGACTGAGGTACTATTGCAGTGCTTCCAGGTTCAGTGCACAAAAAAAGCTTAACCCCTTAACGACTCATGACTGGTATACCCATCATGCGGCCATTAAGGGGGATCAGAGAGGACTCCCGGCGTGAGCCCTCTCTGCAGCCCGCGGTCCCCGGTTGCTATGTGTAGCCAGGGACCGCGGGTATTGGCCTCAGCGACTGGCTCATTAACTATTCAAATGCAGCTGTCAGCTTTGACAGCTGCATTTGAATAGTTATGTGCCCCCCTGTCCCTGGTATCTAGTGGGGGATCTCTCCCCGCCACGATGCGATTGCGGAGGGGAGATCCGTTGTAATGAGCCGGCCGGGGCTAAGCGCTGGAATGACGCTCATCACGGCTCGGCAATCCATGTAGATGGTCTGCAGCAGACCATTATAATAGAGCACCGATCTGATGGATCAGTGCTCTATTATATACACAGCATTGATCTCAATGGGAGATCAGTGCTGTGTATATAGAAGTCCCCCAGGGGGCTTCTAATTACTGTTAGTGAAAAAAAATTAAGTGTTTTTATTAATAAAAAAACCCCTCCCCTAATAAGTTTAAATCCCCCCTTTTCCCATTTTATAAATAAAAAAAAAAAAACATTTGTTATCGCAGTGTGCGTAATCGCCCGAACTATTAAATTATTACATTCCTGATCTCGCACGGTAAACGGTGTAAGCGCAAAACCCCCCAAAGTGAAAAATTGTGCATTTTTGTTTACATTAAATCCAGACAAAAATGTCATTAAAAGTGATCAAAAAGTCGCATATACGCAAACAAGGTACCAAAAGAAAGAACAGATCGTGGCACAAAAAATGACACCTCAGGCATCCCCATAGACCAAACAATAAAAGTGTTATAAGGATGGGCGATTTTAAACACATTAAACACATTTTAGTTTTCTTTTAAAAGGTTTACATTTTTTAAAAGCCATCAAATAATATAAAAGTTATGCAAGTTACATATCGTTGTAATCGTACTGATTTGAAGAACTTAGATAACATGTCAGTTTTACCTTAGGGTACGGCGTAAATACGAAACCCCTCAAAATAAAAGGAATTGAATTTTATTTTTTTTTATTTCACTGCACATATAATTTTTTTTTTTTTTTGTTTTTCAGCATATTTTATAGAAAAGTTTAATCTGTATTTGCAAAGTATAATTGGTGTTGCAAAAAATTAGGGCTCATGTGGGTCTGTAGAGGGAAATATGCAATTGCAGTGGCCTTTTAAACCTAAGGAGGAAAAAACGAAAGCACAAAAATGAAAACTGGCTCCGTCCTTAAAGGGTTAAAGGACAACTCCGGCAGGACCTGCAAAAAAAAAAGCAATCCAGACACACACTTGCCACTTAAATCGACCGCCGTCCGCCATTATTTCACGGAGCTTAAAAATCACTGAAAATCTGGCCTAAGAGTTGTATGAAACTGTCACTAATCACATTTGTGTCTGGCATCCATCCATACCTGCTACAGCGTTAGCTGATGAAGGTGCCTTTTATGGAACAATAAAGTCACATTTTTCACAGTGAGTGCCCTCTCAATCCTTTATTTTAACAAGGTAGTGTGCGTTTTGGACAGGACCCCTTTGTACCTCCTCAGTAACACCTCTAGCTGCTTACTCTGCAGTGAGGAGAGAAGGTGCACATTGCCAAAATGTGAGCAGGGCCAGCAAATGGGTCAACTGCCCAGGGCACCCTATCCAAAAAAGGTTCCCTTGCAGCTCTTACAGTGTCTGTGGTTTGAGACAGGCATTCTAACTATAGCCTGCTTCATCTAATTGCTGCTAGCAGAGTGCTGCTAGTGCAACCTTAAAAATCTTTAAAGGGTTAGTACGTTTTTTCCGCTTAATTAACAAACATTACAAAACTATTTAACTTTGTAATGTGTGTTATTAAGCTGTCCGACCCCTTTCCCATGCGCACCAGCAGCCTTTTCTCTGACATTCACTGCACCCAGACCCGGAAGCGAGGAGGGGGACGCAGCCGGCGGGTAATTCGAACTGTGATAGTCACCATTGGGATTAGTGATGCACGATGCACCGAAATATCGATACTACTATCGATATTTGGGGCAAAAAAACGGTTCGGTATCAGGATTTCCTGGTATCGACACTTTATATTAGGCTGCGCAGCAGCGCAGCTGAACATAGAGTATAGTGCAGAGAACACGGCTGGCAGCTAGTTGAGCGCCGGCCATGTTCTGTGTGCTGCCCGCCTGGCTCACCAGCTCTTGCTCCGTGCTGCCCGGTCCCGGGTGCCCCCCCCCCCCCCCCCCCGGCTCACCAGCTTCTGTTGCCCGGTCTGCGAACAGGATCGGGGCGCTGCAAAGTAGGTCAGAGTGGGTCAGCGTGCCACAATCCATGTGACACTGTTGGGGGTTAACTCACTACCCACTGGCCGACCTCTCCTTTCCGCCCGGGTAGGGCTGCATGCCGCTGTCACCATGGGGCGGTATTCATACTGGGCTGTGTTCCGATGTGACTCCGGACCCCCGCACACAAGCCGCAGCCTCCTCACTACTTGCTTCTTGTCACTGAACATCGCCTGCTGTGTACGGAGCGGCTCGGATGCTGCTGACACTTGACAGCAGCATCGACACAGTTAAACAGCGCTGTCAAAAGTGTCAGCAGCATCCAAGCCGCTCCGTACACAGCAGGCAATGTACAGTGACAAGAAGCAAGTAGTAAGGAGGCTGCGGCCTGTGTGCGGGGGCCGGAAGTCACAACGGAGGGGGAAGGGAGGGTGACGCCGGGACCGGGCAGCATGGAACAGAAGAGGCTGAGCCAGGATGTGAAGGTTCTGCTTCAGTACAGCTATTACTATCCCCAACATACTATACTAGTGCTATGGGTCAGCACTAGTAGGGATGTTGGGGGTAGTAGTTGTATGGCTGACACATAACACTAGTATAGTATGTTGGGGGTAGTAGTTGTATAGCTGTGTGTCAGCCATACAACTACTACCCCCAACATACTATACTGCATCTGCCATACAATTACTCCCAATATACTATACTAGTGCTATGTGTCAGCCATACAACTACTAGCCCCAACATACTATACTAGTGCTATGTGTCAGCCATAGAGCAAATACCCCCAACATACTATACTGTGCATCTGCTTTACTACTACCCCCAACATACTATACCAGTGCTATGTGTCAGCCATACAACTACTACCCCCAACATACTATGCTGTGAGTCAGCCATACAACTACTACCCCCAACATACTATGCTGTGAGTCAGCCATACTACTACCCCCAACTACTATAATAAAAACAAAAAAAGGAGGAAATATTGGCATCATAGCCTGTGTAAATGCATGTTTAAATGATCACCTTCCCTAAAATGTTACATTTGTAAAGTGTAAGTTGTAAATTAAAAGGAACATATATTGTACCTTTGTAATAGTACCGACCTGAAGAATATAGATGACATGTCAGGTATATTACATGGTGAACATTGTATATGCAGTCGGGGGTGGGGGGCACTTTATAAAATTATTATGGGGGGGTTATACGCTAAGTATCGAAATTGTATCGAGTATCAAAATAAAAAAGTTGGTATTGGTATCGAACTCAAAATTCTGGTATCGTGACATCCCTAATTGGGATGGTAAGTTTATTTTATGTGTGTCTCTGTGTTTGTATTTTTGGCTGGCCGCCACACTACCCCTTTTATGTGCTACCTTAACCACCCCACCAGCCCTCTTCACACAGTGCCCAGTTCTCTTTATTCACTGCTAGCCATGTGCTCCTCTAGCTGTAGTATCACCCAGCTTAGCAGTCAAGGAGGATGGTGATGGTGATGATTTTACAGCATGCCAAGTTTCACAGTCTGACCCCTGCCATGTTCATCAGACTGCTTCTTTTGTAAAATATGGTCTCTCCTTACACTGCTGTCATCTATCATATATAAAAAGTGTATTTGTATATTAAAATTTTTGTTTATGGTGTGTGTTTGTGGACTGTAAGCTGATGACGTGTCTGTTTGTGGCATGAAATATTCTTAGGCTTCACTCACTTCAGCGTTCAAGGCCCCTGAGTCAGTTTTAATTAATAAGATAAAAGAAAATGCTGCTTGCTGTTTTTTTTTCCTTATTAAATCACTTCAAAATGACAAACAGACGAAAACCAGACAGATCCCATTAAAATGAACCTACAACAACGTCTGCATTGCACATTAATGTTGCTGCAGCGTATGTCTGATGCTGAAGCGACGTTAATCAGGAACAGTGCCTCCCATGCTGCAGGACTAACTATGTCCTCTGCAGTACTAACGGAACCTATTGGTTCTGTTTCCAGCTACAAGATCATCATGATAAACAATTTAAGCATGATGATCCTATAGCCTTAAAGCGTAACTATAATTTCAGTAGCCAAAAAAATGAAATTTCTCAAATAAAAAGCCCACGTGTTGCCCTTTAAAAAGAGCCCTAAACTGCGTTGATAGTGTGTGCGCTTGCTGAGATATCCCCAGTTGTTTAGCTCAGAGGAATAAATGAATGTTTCTTCTGGCTGCATGAAAGTGGGCGTGGCCTATCCCTCATCTCCCTGGCTGGGTCCCTCCATTCACTGACCAGCACTTTAGCAGATGTATCACACACAGTGGCATCAGATAGAGCCCAAGCATACAGTATCACAATGTAAGATTAGATACAGAGCACCAGCAGATGGTATCACACACAGTGGGATTAGATACAGTCATTTGCTCTCCTAACACTGTAGTATAATGTCAGCCATGGAGGTGGGGGCACCTGTTGCAGACATCTGATAGTGAATGTTATATGTACTATGGAAGGACTACAGCTGTGTTGTGCTGGGACTTGTAGTCCTCCCCTCAGTGACTCGCCCACTCTCCCTCATGCAGTACATTGGAGTGATGGTGGCACTGTTTATACTTGTGCCTCCATCCAGCTCTTCCCCTGCGCTGCTCCTCACACACAACACCCTCAGCTCTGCTTAAGGCCCTATCCCACCAACAGATCTGACGACAGATTATCTGCCAAAGATTTGAAGCCAAACCCAGGAACAGACTATAAACAGAGAACAGGTCATAAAGGAAAGACTGGATTTCTCCTCTTTTCAAATCCACTCCTGGGTTTGGCTTCAAATTTTTGGCAGATAATCTGTCGTCAGATCTGTTGGTGGAATAGGGTCATAAGTACGGATCTCCAGGGATTTGGCGTGTCCAGCAGGAATGCAGAAATAACCCAGAGGCAAAGAGAGCTGTGAGGGGACTTTTGGCTTTATGTTTATGTATTTAAAAAAACTGTTCATTTTAGGTTATTAATGTATATTGCAAAAACTAAAACTGAATGGTCAAAATATTTTATAGTTACGCTTTAAGTCGCAATCTTCCTCCTTTCCCCTGCCGCTGTCACAGTTTTTTTAAGCCCATGGTATATGCATTACAAGTATGAGCTGTTACATAGTTAATACGGTTGAAAAAAAAGACACATGTCCATCAAGTTCAACCAAGGAGGGGATGGATACAGGGAAGGGGGAGGGGTGATAGGTTCTATACATATGCATTTATATTATTTTGGTCTAAGAACTTGTCTAGGCCGGTTTTGAAGCCCTCTACTGTTTTTGCTGTGACCAGATCCTGTGGTAGACTGTTCACAGATTCACAGTTCTCATGGTAAAGAAGGCTTGTCGCCTCCGGAGATTGAACCTTTTTTTTCTCCAGGCAGAGGCAGTGCCCCCTTGTCCTTTGAGGGGGTTTAACCTGGAACATCTTTTCCCCATATTTCTTGTAGGGGCCATTTATATATTTAAATAAATTAATCATATCTCCCCTTAAACGTCTCTTCTCCAGACTAAACAAATGTAATTCTTTTAATCTCTCCTCATAACTAAGATGTTCCACTCCCCTTATTAGTTTAGTTGCCCGTCTTTGTGCCCTCTCCAGCTCTAGAACATCCTTTTTATGAATCGGGTTCCAAAACTGGACAGCATACTCCAGATGAGGCCGCACCAAGGCTTTATAGAGCGGTAATATTATATCCCTGTCCCGTGAGTTCATGCCTGTTTTAATGCATGACAATATCCTGCTGGCCTTAGAAGCAGCTGCCTGACATTGTGTGCTGTTCGGTAGACTATTATCTACAATTTTCTGTTATCTGTTATTCAGGGCCGTTTCTAGGTAATTTGGACCACAGGGCGAATCTTGCTAAAAGCGCGGCTTGGATCTGAGGCGTCACTTCTCTTTTCCTTTCTTTCTGGCCCAGATCTCCATGATGATTTCTTCCAGCTACAATTCATCTCTTCTGAACCTGACAGACAAACATCTTAGGCTCCGCACTTTTACAACAACTTCCACTTTTTTGTGTCATGTGCAGTGAAGTCAGTAGGTATGTGGGTTGCCCCCTGTATGTAGAATCCCCTGCTGTGCCCCCATATAGTAATAATCCCCCTGTGCTTCCCCCCATAGTAATAATTCCTCCCTGTGCTCTGCCCCATAGTAATAATCCCCCTGTGCTCTATCCCCATAGTAATAATCCCCCTGTGCTCTATCCCCATAGTAATAATCCCCCCCTGTGCTCTATCCCCATAGTAATAATCCCCCCTGTGCCCCCCAATAGTAATAATCCCCCAGTGCCCCCCATAGTAATAATCCCCCCTGTGCTCCCCCTTATAGTAATAATCCCCCTGTGCTTCCCCTTATAGTAATAATCCCCCCTGTGCTCCCCCTTATAGTACTAATCCCCCTGTGCAGTACAGATAGTAATAGCCCCATACAGGATAGCCTTCCCCCCGTGTAGCCCCCCATAGTAATGCCCTCCCCTTGGGTAGACCCCCAAAGTATAGCCTAGCCCCCCAAAGTATATCCCTCCCCCTGAGTAGCCCCCCATAGTATAGCTCTCCCCCTGAGTAGCCCCCCCATCCAAATAGCCCCCCATAGTATAGCCCTCCCCCAATGTAGCCCCTTCCCCCGTGTAGCCTTCCATACTATTGGTCCCATTGTAGCCCCCACATTCTAGCAGTTATGAGAAAAAAAAAATACACTCCCCTCTCCTGGATCCTGCGGCAGCGTCTCCCTCTGTCTGGCAGCTGATCTTGTAAGTACAGTGAGCTTCCGCCACAGGCAGACTGTCACACACCTGCCCGGAAGCTCACTGCTGTAGCCCCGCAGCGCCCGGATTTCTCTCCTCAGCGGCGGTCATGTGATCACGTCACATGTCCACTGTCAAACAGAAGAGAGAAGTCCGGGCGCTGCGGGGCTACAGCAGTGAGCTTCCGGGCCGGTGTGTGACAGTCTGCCTGTGCCGGAAGCTCACTGTACTAGATCCGGCTGCCTGGAGGGAACGGCCCGGGGGTGCGCACGCCGGGCCGGGTGGCGGCGATCTGGGCAGCTGATGGGGTGGGTGGCCGGGCGGCCAGTGCCCCCTAGCTGTCGGCGCCCTGTGCGGTCTTACGGCTCGCCCGCCACTAGAAACGGCCCTGCTGTTATTGCAATAATAGAACTGATTTGGTTCTGTCATTACAGTACGGGATATGAAGATGCCAGCAGCTCAGGGGAGCTTTTGACAGCTGCAGTGGAGAGAGCAGAGGGCAGGCATAGATTGCGGCAGGGCCTCTTAGTTTACCATGATAATCCTAAAACCTGAAGAGCACTGTCATGATCTCAGCCTGCCCTGATCTTTCCCCTACCAGTGTCACGGTCGTTTCATTTTTTTTTTCTTGCAGAAATCAATAGTCCAGGCAATTTTTAAATAGTCGAGGCAATTTTGTAATTGTGTTTATTAGGCAAATATGCCATTATCTGCATTCAAACTTTTCCCAGGTCCCCCCTCCTCTCTCTCATCCACTGCTCATTTGACTCTTTCCCCTTCGACATGACAGCACCACTGAGGGACCCCCCAGGAACAGGAAACCTGAAGTATAAAAGGATTAGGCCCTCCTCTCAACCTCAGTGTGGTTTCCTGTCCCTACGAGAAGCCTGGAGTACGGAGGCTTTGTGTAGGTCTCTTAAAGGAAGCCAGAGGTTCCCCTCTTGCTGGAGCTATCCTGGTTTGGAATAGCTGGGGGAATATCTCTTGGAAGCGCCGGTGTAGCGCTGTAAGACCGACTCACCACACCAGCCATTCCAAAGTCGGCAAAGGAGCTGGACCTGAACCCTTAGGGTCTGCTAGTGGCAGTCACGGGTTGTTCGAAGAATATTAGCGGGCCATGAGATCTGTCTGTCCGGAGTGTGCGTTCCACAGCGTGGCCTACATCCGGTCTGGCACACGGTGACTTCTGGTTTGACGCTGCGCAGTGACTTAGCACGGGGGAGTCCTGCGGCGCACAGAACATTATGCCGGTCGCCGGATAAAGCACTAGGGGCAGCGTGGAGTGCGTGGTGGTGCAGTCGGCTGGCATAATCAGAGCAGCAAACAGCCATGAGTTTCAGCAGCGAGGCAAGGAAGGTATCCTCTGGTGCTCCTGCCTCTTCCCCGATTCTCGGGCCATGTCTGTTCTATGAAGAGGGGAGGGGGGAGGAGGGAGATTAGTCAGCAGCAGAGAACAAAGGATTAGACAGTGGGAGCCTGTGAAACCTGGAATTCAGAGGTCAGTGCTCACTTAAGAGGCGATAATACGGTGATGTAGCTGTAAATTAACTCTTTGTTGTCCTGTTTTGGTGCCTCATCTCCCCCCTCCCCTCCCCTCTCCATAGGAGAACCATGAAGACAGGGCTAGAGCTTCAAACTGCTTTTTCATGATAAAAATGCCTTTTTCGGCTAATAAACCCAATTACAACGTTTGTTAAAATCACCTGTACTATTGATTTCTGCAAAAAAAAATTTTAAACGACAGTGACACTTTAACCCTTTGCCTCTTCAGCCTGTTTTGGCCTTAATGCCCGGGGCCTATTTTTCAAATCTGACCTTGTCTTTCTCTATGTAGTGATAACTCTGCTGTGCTTTTAACTATCGCGGTTATTCTGAGACAGTTTTTTTTTTCGTGACATACTCCTCTTTATGTTTGTGGTATACTTTGAAAAATCTACATTCTTTTTATTCAAAACTCTCTTTTTCTAAGAAAGATAGTCATGTCACATAAACTAATTATTACTGCAACATCTACAACATGTCTGCTTTATGGTGAAGTCATTTAGTGAACGTCCTTTTACTTGTTAGGATGTTAGAGGGCTTCAAAATTTTGCAGCGATTTTTAAATTTTCATGAAAATTTCAGCTCTGATTTTATTAGGGACCAGTTCAGTTCTGAGATGGATTTGTGGGGCCTGTATGTAACCCCCATAAATCCCTCCACTGTAAAAACTGCACCCCTCAAAGTATTCAAAGTAACATTTCATAAGTTTATTATCCCTTTGCAGAAATTTAAGTAAGTTGAAGGGGAGATTTAAAATTTTCATTATTTTGGCAGGTATTCTATTTTAATTTTTTTTCCTCTTACACAGTAAATACTAACTAAATACTAAATACCACTCACTATTTATTGCCCTTATTCCAGTGTTTCTAGAAATCCCCCATATGTGGCCGCAGTGCGTCACCTGACTCAGGCCACAGGCCTTAGACATGACAGAGACTTGGTAAATTTTGGGGCCTTTTTTAATTTCAGGTTTCTTTTTTAGCCATTCTACCATGTCACAGAGGCCTTGGGGTACCAAAATATTTGTGTTCGACAAGTTGACGTTTCCATCGGTACCATTCAGGGGGACATGTGACACCCTAATAATTTTTTATAAAAAA
Organism: Dendropsophus ebraccatus; assembly: GCF_027789765.1. Classification (NCBI taxonomy): domain Eukaryota; kingdom Metazoa; phylum Chordata; class Amphibia; order Anura; family Hylidae; genus Dendropsophus; species Dendropsophus ebraccatus. Next base: position 68,651,820 of record NC_091462.1, on the reverse strand, counting down.
TTTTATGAGGGGGTATGAATAAAAAACAATTTAGCAGCTGTTTTTCACCATTTTTTGTATGCTATTTACTATGTCACATATGACATGTTTTATCTTTATTCGTCAGGTTGGTACGATTACAGTGATATCCATTTTATATAGCTTTTGTTATAGTTTATGGCATTTATGCTATAAAAACTGTCTTGCGTATTGTAAGGGCAGTAATATTTTTAAATTTTTTCGCCAATGGAGTTATGTGAGGGCTTATTTTTTGCGACATAAGCTGACTTTTTTAGTGGTACAAATTTTGGGTGCATGTGACATTTTGACATTTGGCTTTTTTCTATATTTTGTAGGGGGCGGGATTAACAAAAAATTGTCATTTTGATTTCTTTTTTTATTAAAAATTTTTGTGGCATTAATCGGGCAGGATAATTAATGTAACAGGGGAATGGGAATATGTATATTTATTTTTATTTATTTTATTTATGTATGTATTTATTTGTGAATATATGTAAGTGTGTGTGTGTGTGTGTGTGTGTGTGTTCACTTTTTCAGGTCCATCTATAATACATTACAGCACATGATCAGTGCTGTAACGCATTATAGAATGAGTGAGCTGTCAGACGCTTACAGCTCATTCTTATGATCAGATCCCTACCTTAGTGCAGGGGCCTGATCTCTCTCATCTGGGCAGAGGCAGTGGGAGGAGGCTGTGTGACACAGCCTCCTCCCGCTGCCCGATCGCTGCTAGTGACAGAGGAGGAGGCAGGGAGAGAATGACATTCCGCGAACGTCATTTTGCGGTAACTACCTGCAATACATGATGTTCCCGGATCATCATTTTGCGGCAAGGGGTTAAAATCTTAGTGTGAAGACGATATCCGATCAGTTCTTTCATTGCAATAGAAGCATCTATGATGATTTTACTGTAATGACAGAACCGGATTATTTGAAGATTACTTCAGCTCAGGGGACTTTGTGACAGTGGCAGGGGAGAGAAGAGCAGGCAGAGATAAGCATTTCAGCTTATAGGATCATTATGATCATCATTAAGTCCAAAATTTGACCTGAGCCCTGAGGCATTTAACTGTGTATGCATGAATCGACTTTCATCCGTGAACAGCACAAAGCCCTCGCCCACTGTAGAAGGTTAATGTTATGTAACTGCCACCTTTGGTTGTAATGTTACAGTGTTGGCAGGTCCCTAGTCAATATTGAACTGCCCTACACATTGTGAATGGTATAGTGACAAACATATACTACTTGAATAAAATCATTAATCTAATCATTGTGCCTCTGTATAAACAACACATGCCTAATTTCATATTCATGTACAACAATGCTCCAGCCAATCCGGGTTGCATTATACCTCAAATGGAGTGGCCTTCACTTTCTCCAGACCTAAATCCCATAAAAAAAACCTATGGGATCAGCTCAGTCAGCAGGCTTCAAAGAACAATGGGCATAATCTAAAGGCCCTATTCCACAGAACGATTATCGTCCGTATTCGGCCTATATCGGCCGCTACGGACGATAATCGTCCCGTGGAATAGAGTGCAACGATCAGCCGACATCGTTCATGTCGGCTGATCGTTGCAGTCGCTTGTTTTTCAACATGTTGAAAAACAAGCGACTGATACAGCAACGATCTGCTGCCGTCGCTCCATTGAACAGGCGCATCGGCAGCAGACGCTGCTGTATCCTATGGGCTGCCTGGACGATCAGCGATCCCCCGGGCAGCACCTCCCCGTTGCCCCTCCCGCACTCACCCGCTGAGAGCGCTCGTTTGCTCCTATTAACGACCCGTGGAATAGGGCTTTAAGGATCTAAGGGCAACCATTAGCTTTTGTTCCCCGCTTGCTTTCTGTGGGTGTAATAGTACAGGCAGCAAACACTGCTGTATCATGCTGTATAATATGGCCTTTATATATGACGTACCCACGCACTGGAAATCCTTTTTCACTTCAAGCTATGAAGGATGATGTAATGGTGGCACGAGAGGAAGCAGAGGATGGGTTAGAGGTCCACTTGTCTACACCATGGTCCAGCCAGGGGACAGTTTTAAAGGGGTAGGAAATGGTCCAGCCAGGGAACAGTTTTAAAGGAGTAGGAAGAGGAAGATTTGTCCTCACAGCAGGGTGACTCACAGAGTAGCTCATATGTGGCACTGGAGTGTAGCTAGGGTGACACAGAAAAGCCAGAGTAAACACTTCCCACCAAAGATAGCTTGTCCTTGCCTCTGGACAGCATTATTCATATGGGCAGCTACATGCTGCACAGCCTGAGAAATGACTGCAGAGTTCACAGGATTCTCTCCAGTGCTGACTACTGGGGTGGGGTGGGGTGGGGGGGTGGTCACCCTGCTGGATTCACGCAATAAGGATAAAATCACATCCTGAATACCATCAGTAGAGTGTAAGAGAGAGTCGGGAATACAAGCATAGGCTTGTAGAGGCACTACTGTCAGATTTCCCATCTGACAGAGAGGGCTCAGTGGGAGCATAAGGGCCGAGGAGGAGGAAGGGAGGATAAGCATGGCCGCAGTGTGAAACACCTTCATCAGTACTCCACAACATCCATCACCACCAGAATCATCAGATATGTCACGTATCAACATGAGGCAGAATTAAAAGTACATGGTGGATGGGTATGTGTCAACATATCTCCGGATTTGAGCCTTGGAGCTTCTGACCTCCCCTGCAGCAAGTGTGCTCTCTAAAAGGGTGTAAAGTAATGCAGGAAGTATTATCACTGACAAGCGGATGCACCTATCCACAGCCAACGTGGGCAACCTGACTTTCAAGAAAAAATCAACCAGGTGTGCATCTTACAGCTTTTGTCGGTCCAGATGCCTGAATAAGGAGCCAATTTTTTCTAGTTTGGAAGAACCAATCAAATCCAAATTTCCACGGGTCTGCTTATTACTGGGCACGATCGTACCATGGCATGTAAAGGGTTAATTTACCAGAAGCCGCAAACTCAGAACCAAGTTTTCTCTTTTTCTGGTAGATGCCATACGCAGTACCTTATTCTAGGTCAGCTGTAAGAAAGGCGTATTGTCAGTCATTAAGCTGTAAAAAAAAAGTTATATAAAACAAAACAAGACTATGTATATTGGGTATTGTTACAAAGTACTCATTTGACCTCACAAGGAAACTTAGTGGTAAATTGTGTAACAGCGAGTGTGGAACTGCTGTGCTACTTAACCGGTGGTTTACACCAGGAAGCAGAATTTAACTATCCTCTGTGTCTTCACCCTTTATTTCGCACCAAGATAAGGAAGCTACACTTCTGCGCTTGGCCAATTAAATGTAATCAGTAGGCTGGGTTGTCAGCAATAGAGTCAGCATAGTACCAGGGATAGGGTATCGTAGTCAGACAGGCGATGGGTCAAGGCAGTCTGCTTCAGAGACAGGTCAGACGATCAGAGTCCGCAACAGGAGAGGCCTGCGGTACAGGCAGTTGGGGCAGGTAGAAACTGTAATCTGGAGAATAGGCATGGGTTAGGATACAACAAAATTCAGGCAAAGCAGGTTGAACTAGTTTAAATAGGTGCAGGTGGCTCTGGATTGGCAAACTGCAGTAGAAAGATGAGATAAGCTGCCTCTATAAACCAAGAGCAGTTTACTGCATGTGCACCCTAGTGCCCAGAGATGTCCTAGCTGCAGAAGGAGGAAGAAGACACAAGCGGTCCTCAGACAAGTATGAAGCACAGCAGAATGGTGGACAGGGCGGCGGCGAACAGGTGTGGGGCCTGGATAATGCTGCTGAGTACAGTGGCAGCATTACACATTGAAAGTTTTAAATACAAATGTAGAAAAGGCCTCACTACAGTTATGACTTTTGGAAACTAAAGAAGAAAGACAAACAAGAAAATTAAAACTTTTTTAGGCTAGCTTCACACACTCCGTATCGCAGCAGATACCCCTTTTCCCCTCCTCCCCACCCTCTTCATCATTAGGAATGCCACTGGAACATTCTCTTCTTGCTGAACATTGCACAGGTACTTAACGATCAAGCCCATGTGCTGGGCTAAACAGGTGGGGAATTGTAGGCAATCTGCCTGGAGCATTCCTAATGATGAGGAGGGCGGGGAGGAGGGACAGAGGTTGTGCCAGCCTAATACTTACACAATCCAGGCCACTCCCGTAGGGCACGGGGCTGTCAGTTTAAAAGTAAATTTTTAGCACAATAACTGCTTTGGTCCAAAAAGACAATGTGGCATGACCACCATATGTGATGCATTGTACCAATGGCCGTGCATCCCCTAAAACAAAAGGGGGAAACTTCAGGGTAAATGGCATGTAGCCGAAAAGGTACATAATATGCACGATGAAGAACCTTAAAGGGGTTATCCAGTGTGGGGGCACTTTTTGGGGGGGACCGGGGAGGAGGTGGCTGAAATAAAACACGTCCACTCACCTCCCCGGTTTCAGCGGCGGGTCACTCATCACGGCGCTCCGGTCCCCAGCCGCTTCCTGGTGTCTGACGCTGCCCGAGACGCTACGTCTCAGGGCCGCTCAGCCACTCAGTGAAGGAGGCGGAATCCGTTTGAAGTCCGCTCGGATCCCGCCTCCTTCACTGAGTGGCTGAGCGGCCCTGAGACGTAGCGTCTCGGGCGGCGTCAGACACCAGGAAGCGGCCGGGACCGGAGCGCCGCGATGAGTGACCCGCCACTGGAACCGGGGAGGTGAGTGGATGTCTTTTATTTCAGCCATCTCCCCCCCGGTCCCCCCCAGAAAGTGCCCCCATGCTGGAGCACCCCTTTAAGAGTAGTTTCGGTCAGGGAGGTTTGCCAGCTACCCTTGCTAAGAAGCTCTCTGCTCATTTTCCGCTGTAGTGGACACAGTAAAATGTAAATTGGACTCCCATTGAGTCATATAAGGAAGCTTTGTACCACTCGGTCGAGAAGTCAACATAGAATACATGAGTGATAGCTGTCATTTACTATCAGAATGTACACTCAAAATCTGAGATGGAACGTTCAGTGCCTGTAGGGCAATAGGATTGTGAAAATGAACTCTTGAATTTTTTTTTTTATCTACAGGCCCTTGCAAGCCCAATTGTACTTTGTAATGACACTATTTATTTTCCATTTTCCAAAATTCTGAAACTGGGGGTAAATATTATTTGACCGATGGAATTGAAAAAAGATATTTTTCCAGTGAGTTTTATTTTTATGCTGTCTGCCATGTGGTCAATCTGGCATATTTTCCATATCCCTCAATTCAGTACAGTTTAGATACCCAATTTATTTTATTTTTCATTTCTTTACTTTTTTTTTTAAGGGCAACTGCGAATTGGGATGATTACGGTTTATTTAAATGTCCATGGAAAGTTATGCTCTTTGCTCTTGGACCTATGTAAATGTGCCCTATGAATACGAGCAAGATTTTTCCCCCAAATAAAGAGTGTCTGGATGGCAGCGAGGGAGCGAAAATAAGGGCCCTATTACATGGTTTGAATTTAAACTATAATCGTCCTGTGTAATTGCAGGGAACGATCGAAAAATCGTTCAATGTGTCGATCGTTGATTTAGATCAGACCCTAAAATCATCATTAACTGTTCACTAATCGTTCTCTGTAATTGCAAATTTTTTCACTGTAGTTCTGTAGTAACCACTCACCCCGCTGCAGAGGCCCCCCCTGCACCTTGTCCGACCATCTGCCCCAGTGCTCACCCCGCCGCCCGTTCTCACGCAAGATCACTCACCCTGTCCCGGTCCTGGCAGGGTGAGCGCTCCTGCACCTCCTCCAGCCAGCTGCCTGTGCTCTAATAGCCCCGAGCCCTCACCACACCACCCGGCCCGATGCAGCAGCGCTCACCCCGTCCCGGTCCTGGAGGGGTTTGCTCCTGCACCTCCTCCAGCCAGCTGCCTGTGCTCTCATAGCCCTCAAGCCCTGCAGCTCCTCCCTAACAGCTCCCGTGCCCGTCCTCTCTGAGTCTCGGTGGTAGATACACAGGTGCAGCGGGGCACGGAGGTGCTGTGTATCTGCCTAATCTACTAAATTGGGGAAAATTGCCCTATATGTGCATTTCCCATAATAAGTGTAATATTAGGGAATTGTCTAACTTTCCTTATGAAATAACATATTAAAAAAAATACATTTTGCCCGGAGTACCTCTTTAACTGTGAACAATCACATTTGTCATTAATCGTTAAAAATTGCTTCCTCTAATAGGACCTTAAGCCTTAGGTATGTGGATAGATAGACACTGAAAATAAAATAAGATACGAGGTAGAATATTCATTTTATAGATGGCTCAGGGGCCAAACCACGTGTGTATGCCCCTCAACCACCGCTCAAAGTCCGTTTTGATGGTAGCTAGCAATTGCAGGTAATTACGCTGGTATATGGAGCCAAGATAGGTGGTTAGATAAATGTCAAGGTATTTAATGGTGCCGGATTCCAGTTTGAAACTAAAAGAAGGGCAAAGGGAGGAGATCACCTCCTCATCCACTTTGACATTCTGTGCCACAGGTTTGGTGAAGTTTTATCTTAAGGGTACAAACCCACACACCGTATACACAGCAGATACGCAACAAATACGCAGCAAATACGCAGCAGATTTGTTGGTACAGATTTGATGCTGTATTCAGTTATTTATATATAATCTGCTGCGTTTTTGCTGCGTATTTGCTGCGTGTTTGCTGCGTATTTGCTGCGTATCGCAGCAGTAAATACGCTGCTTATACGGTGTGTGGGTTTATACCCTAAAATTTAAAAGTCTGACAAAGCAGGTTTAAGGCCCTATTACACACAGCGATAATCAGCTGAATCTGCCTGGGACCGCTGCGGCCAGTGATTGGCTGAGAGGCCCGTCAGCTCAGACAGGCTGCTCTAAAGCTGCAGCGCATGGTGCTGAGACACTTAAAGAACACAGGAGAAGACCGGAAGCGTGGACAGGTAAAGTATTTACTGTTTGGGAAAGGGCTGGACGGATGTCGCCAACTATGTCTGTGCAGCCCTTACAAAACTATTATCGGGTCATGTAATAGGCAGATCGGCGCTCATTTACAGTATTGATTGGGCCTTTATTGTCCCGTGTAATAGGACCCTAATTTTGTCATTAAATTAAGTAGAGACATTTGGGGGGTTTGTGATAAAAATAAATAAATGAAAAAGGGTCATCAGCATATGCAGCAATTCTATAATCAAATCAAAAGTGTGGGCCTGGGCCTTAATTTGTGGGCCAGAATGAAATAAGTAAGTACAGGGGACACCCCTGCCGTTTGAATGGAGAAGTCTGAGCAAAGAAAACCATTTACGCGGACCCTGGTACGAGGAGATGCATAGAGAGGTAGTACCCAGGTCAAAAAGCTGGGTCCAATCCACAGGAACTTAAGGATTTCCTTCATAAAGGCCCAATTAATCCCATTGAAGGCCTTTTAGGCATCAATACATAGTAGCATTAAAGGTAAGTTATTGATTGTGGCCTTATAGATCAAGTTAATGGCCTTTACTAATGTCTGTTCACAGTGATCAAAAAAGAAAAATGAATGAAAGCCCCATGCTCTCCGCCACCGGAGGTAGTGGAGAGCATGGGGCAGTCATCGGGACCCCCCCTGTGGGGTCCCGGTACAAGCTATCAGCGGTATATACTATATACCGCTGATCGCTTGTACCATGTGCCGCCGGCACTTTTTATCCCCTGTCACCATGAATGATTGGTGACAGGGGATAAAAAGTGATGTCCCCCCACCCCCCAAGTCGCCCCCCACCCCCCCTGTCACCCCCGTCCCCCAGTCACCCCCCCTTCCCCATATACTCACCGGATCCACGGAGCTCCTTCCTCCTCGGCGTCCTGGCTGGTTATGAAGTGCGCATGCGCTCCACAACCAGCCAAGCTCTGAAAATTTAAAGTGACAGAGACCAATTTGGTCTCTGTCACTGAACTATGATTACTGTGATAGAAAATATCACAGTAATCATAGTAATACAGTGAAAATGAATGTATAAAGTACAAAAAGTGACCAACATACAAAAAAATAAAACACACACTTTTTATTATAGTAATAATTGCAGTTTACTCCCAAATTCCCCCTAACCCCCCCCAGATTACCCGTAACCACCGCAAGTTGCCCGTAACCACCGCACGTTGCCCGTAACCACCCCAGGTTGTCCGTAATTACGTCAGATTGCACGTAACCCCCCAGATTGCCCGTAACCACCGCACGTAGCCCGTAACCACCGCACGTTGCCCGTAACCACCACACGTTGCCAGTGACCCCCTCCAGATTGTCCGTAATCACCCCAGATTGCCTGTAACCACCCCAAATTACATGTAACCACCCCAGATTAGCTATAAGCACTTCACTCTATCCGTAACAATTCTAGATTGTCTGTAACCCCTCCAGGTTGCCCCTAACCACCGCAGGTTGGGCATAACCACCCCAGATTGCCCGTAATCATGCCAGATTACATGTAACCCCCCAGATTGCACGCAACCACCGCAGGTTGCCTCTGACCACCGCAGGTTGCCTCTGACCACCGCAGGTTGCCTCTGACCACCGCAGGTCGCCTCTGACCACCGCACGTCGCCTCTGACCACCGCACGTCGCCTCTGACCACCGCACGTCGCCTATGACCACCGCACGTCGCCTCTGACCACCGCACGTCGCCTATGACCACCGCACCTTGCATCTGACCACCGCACCTTGCCTCTGAACACTGCACCTTGCATCTAACCACCCCAAATTGCCAGTGACCCCCTCCAGATTGCCCGTAACCACGCCAGATTACAGGTACCCACCTCAGATTACCTATTAGCACTTCAGTTTATCCGTAACCACAGCAGGTTGCCTGTAACCACCCCAGATTGTCCGCAACCACCCCAGATTGTCCGTAACCACAGCAGGTTGCCTGTAACCATACCAGATTGTCTGTAACCACAGCAGGTTGTCCGTATTCACCCCAGGTTGCCCATAACCACCCCAGGTTGCCTCTAACCACACCAGGTTGCCTGTAACCACCCCAGGTTGCCGTAACCACAGCAGGTTGCCTGTGACCACCCCATGTTGACCGTATCCACCCCAGATTATCCGTAACCACCCCAGATTACCCGTAACCACCCCAGACTGCCCGTAACCACCCCAGACTGCCCGTAACCACCCCAGACTGCCCGTAACCACCTCAGACTGCCCGTAACCACCTCTAGATTACCTGGAACCACCCCAGACTGTCCGTAACCACCCCACATTACCTGTAATCTAATTTTTTTTATTGTATTTTAGTAACTGCGCTATTCTAATAACTGTTACTAGCTGCGGTTTTGCTCCAGCAAATTGGCGCTCCTTCCCTTCTGAGCCCTGCTGTGTGCCCATACAGTGGTTTATGCCCACATATGGGGTACCGTTGTACTCAGGAGAACCTGCGTTACAGATTTTGGGGTAGATTTTTTCTCCTGTTCCTTGTGAAATTTAGAAATTTCAAACTAAACCAACATATTATTGGAAAAATTCAAGTTTTTCATTTTTACTGGCCAATTTTGAATACTTTCCTCTAATACCTGTGGGGCCAAAATGCTCATCCTACCCCAAGATGAATTCTTTGAGGGGTGTACTTTCCGAAATGGGGTGACTTTTGGGGGGATTCTATTCTGTAGACACTACAGGGGCTCTGCAAACGCACCTGGTGCTCAGAAACTTCTTCAGAAAAATCTGCAGAGAAAATGCTAATTGGCACTCCTTCCCTTCTGAGCCCGGCTGTGTGCCCATACAGTGGTTTATGCCCACATATGGGGTACCGTTGTACTCAGGAGAACCTGCGTTACAAATTTTGGGGTACTTTTTTTCTCTTGTTCCTCGTGAAATTGAGAAATTTCAAACTAAACGAACATATTATTGGAAAAATTCGAGTTTTTCATTTTTACTGTCTACTTTTGAATACTTTCCTCTAATACCTGTGGGGTCAAAATGCTCACCACACCCCAAAATGAATTCTTTGAGGGGTGCACTTTCCAAAATGGGGTGACTTATGGCGAGATTTTACTCCGCTGGCACTACAGGTGCTCTGCAAACACACCTGACGCTCAGAAACTTCTTCAGCAAAATCTGCATTGAAAAAGCTAATTGGCGCTCCTTCCCTTCTGAGCCCCGCTGTGTGCCCATGCAGTGGTTTATGCTCACATATGAGGTACCGTTATACTCATGAGAACCTGCGGTACAAATTTTGGGGTACTTTTTTTCTCTTGTTCCTCGTGAAATTGAAAAATTTCAAACTAAAGGAACATATTATTGGAAAAATTCGAGTTTTTCATTTTTACTGTCTAATTTTGAATACTTTCCTCTAACACCTGTGGGGTCAAATTGCTCATCCTACCCCAAGATCAATTCTTTGAGGGGTGTACTTTCCAAAATGGGGTGACTTATGGGTTTTTTTCTCTCTGCTGACACTACAGGGGCACTGCAAATGCACCTGGTGCTCGGAAACTTCTTCAGCAAAATCTGCAATGGAAAAGCTAATTGGCGCTCCCTTCCTTCTGAGCCCCGCTGTGTGGCCATACAGTGGTTTACGCCCACATATGGGGAAGCCGTAGTACTCAAGAGAACATGTGTTACAAATTTTGGGGTGCTTTTTCTCTCATGTTCCTTTTGAAAATGAGAAACTTTAATCTAAATGTATATATTATTGGAAAATTTTAATTTTTCATTTTTTTACGGCCTAATGGTGAATACTTTCCTCCAGCCCCTGTAGGGTTAAAATGCTCATTATACCCCTAGATTAATTCTTTAAGGTGTCTAGTTTCCAAAATGGGGTCACTTATGGGGGTTTCCAGTATACAAACCTCCTAAATCAACTTAAAATAAGAACTGGTCCCTAAAAAAATCAGTTTTGGAAACTTTCACGAAAATGTGGTAATTTGCTGATACATTTCTAACCCCCGTAACACCCTAAAAAAGTAAAATATGTTTATGAAATGAAGCCAGAATAAAGAGGACATATTGGTAATGTGACTTAGTAACTAATTTATGTAATACAACTTTCTTTTTTTAGAAGCAGAGAATTTCAAAGTTCATAAAATGCTAATTTTTTCCATTTTTCATGATATTTTGATGTTTTTCACAAAAAACACACAAAGTAGTGACCAAATTTTGCCACTAATATAAAGTGCCATATGTGACGAAAAAACAATCTCAGAATCGCTAGCATACGTTAAAGCATCACTGAGCTATAAGCGCATAAAGTGAGACAGGTCAGATTTTGAAAAATGAGCCTGGTCTTTTAGGTGCAAATTGGCTTGGTCTTGAAGGGGTTAAATAATGCTTAGATGGGTGGTTGATTCACTATGTATAAATAACCATAAACGTGTGATCTGCATAGTCTGTCTTATCAATAAGTGCAGTAATTATATTTCCCAATAATTTAAACAATCTAATAAACACCATATGAAACCCTATAGTATCAAGTCAAAATTCTAAAAAAAAAAAAAAGGGCCATTGTACTCTCTAAAGTAAAAACAGTATTATTCATAATCAAGCATACAAAAGTTCATAGAGACATCAAGATAAAGTATTTATCAAAATTGCCCATGCAGAAGTACAACTCCCATCATCCCTCCACTGCATCAGACAATGCTGGGGATGTAGTCGGCACATCACTTTATTGCTCCAACAGTTTCAATGCATACTGTGTGGTAAGCAAAAGTAGTAGGCTCTCTAGCAAGTCCCCTTTTAATGTGTGTACATATATAAATAAATAATGAATAATACTGATTATGAAAAATGATTAAAAAAATGAAAAATGATGAGAAATAATGATATGAACTGAATTAATATTTACTATAGGAGTTGACACATATATATCATTTTAATATGTATAAAATATAAATATTACAATTATAAAATCATGATGAACATGGAAAAAAAAACATAAAAACATGAGTTAATTCAAGTATAGATGTAGTGGTGAACATAACTTAGTCGAGGTGCACATGTATAAGATACAGTGTGTGTTGTACTCGCGGCTTTGCAGGGTCCTTCCAAGTCTCTATTGGTGCTTATATTATATTGTTGTACTTCAAAAGTAAATTATTTGTCCTCTGTTTTTAGTTGATTATTGGTTAATATTTGTATATTTAGTAAGTTATTTCCATAGTGTTATTTATAATGGTAAATTGATTGGTGGGTATCCACCCCACACCGGTCCTGTAGCTTGTTTACACGACGGAGTCTCGGCGTCTACAGCCGGAGGGGCTGGACACATATACTGGAGGATGGTAGTCTCTTTCACTATGATGCAGCATCTGAAAATGTGATCTCCCCTCTGCCGGACGGTGGGTTTTTTGTGTCGGTACCGCTGGATTCGGAGGTACGTATCGGCAATCCTTCTCGTTGTATCACAGTGTGCACATCATTGGCTGGGCGTTCCTCCTTCAGTGGGTGAGGCGGCAGGATCGCTAGTTAGTGATCCAATATAGATGTGTACGTGGATCACACTGATATTAAGGGATGACACTATGGAATAGTGTCTGTATATTTGTTCACCACTCAGTTGCAACTTCTAGACGCGTTTCAGATTAATCCTCTATTCTTTACTCAGTAAAACGTTGCAAATGTTGTCTGTTCATTTGTATGGGATTTAAATATATGTTAAGTTCATGTTAATTGCTGACATGAAAGTAACACATATTCAAATCCCATACAAATCCTGTATAAGCTTTTGAATATAAGGCTACGTTCACACAGAGCAAAAGGGGCGGATTACGCGAGGAAATATTTCCGCCTGAAATCAACTGACGCTGAATTCCGAGCAGAATATAAGCAGAATGTAAGCAGAATCCCTGCGTATTCAGCTAGGAAAGTGTTCAGCTCGTAATCAGCTCTTGACAAATTCAGCGCAGAATACTCAAGGAATCCGCGCTGAATCCGCATCCATTCAGCGCTGAAATTCAGCGAGTATTTGGCGAGTAAACTAGACTATACCAGAATATATACTAGAATCCTCCCCCCCCCCTTTTTTCCCCATTTCCGCGCTGATTCAGCGCGTAATTTCCGCTTGTATTCCGCTTGTATTCCGCGCTGAAACAGAAAATCAGAGCCCCATTGGTTTGTATAGGCTTCTGCCAGCGGAAGAATGAACATGTTCATTCTTCTGGCGGAAAGCAGATTAGTTCAGTGCGGAAATTCCAACGTGTGAACTGCAGAGCAGAATTTCCATTCAACAAAATGGAAATTAGCTCTGCACCTATTTTAACTATTTATTAACTATTTGAACGAGCCGTAAGGCTACGTTCACAGAGAGCAAAAGGGGCGGATTACGTGAGGAAATATTTCCGCCTGAAATCAACTGACACTGAATTCCGAGCAGAATGTAAGCAGAATGTAAGCGGAATCCCTGCGTATTTCAGCGCGGAATACTCGAGGAATCCGCGCTGATTCCGCATGCATTCAGCGAGTATTCGGTGAGTGATAATTAGAGGGAGGTGCCAACAACAGTCTTGCAGACTTTGGACTAGACTAGACTATATGGTACCTGAAATTTCTAGAACAGATCACCTCAGAGCTGGCAAAGGAGAAGGAACTGAGCTGAGCAGAGAGAAGCTGACCAGAAATGGCAAAACATCACCTCTTTGCAATTGATGGAGATGCACTAATTTCAGAGGTATGTATGTATGTATGTTTTTTTGGGAAACTTTTGTTTTGGTCATATGCTGTGTGCATGCTGACATTTGTCATTTCTTTCTTGTGGGCCCCTGGTATCACCTCCTTTGGGTTGTCTTTGGATTTCCCCACTCTTTTTTTCCCCCCATTTCCACGCTGATTCAGCACGTTAATTCTGCTTGTATTACTCGCTGAATATGCGCGTATTCCACGCTGAAACAGAAAATCAGAGCCCCGTTGATTTGTATAGGCTTCCGCTAGCGGAAGAATGAACATGTTCATTTTTCTGGCGGAAAGCGGATTAGCCGCGGAACATTCAGTGCGGAAATTCCACCGTGTGAACTGCAGAACAGAATTTCCATTCAACACAATGGAAATTAGCTCTGCACCTATTTTAACGGCTGAAATTTCAGCGCTGATTCAGCGCAGAAATTCAGCTGCTTTTGCTCTGTGTTAACGAGCGTTAACAGCATTAAATCTAACTGAAATGCCATTTTTACTGAAGATACAAAATTTTAATCACATAAATAATAAAAAAAATGTTTCTATCTGTTTTGCATTCCAGAAAAACCACACAATCCAATGGTGAATGCTGGAGCAATTGTTGTCACTTCTTTAATAAAGGTATGCCTTCCTTTTACAAATAATAAATATTTGATACACTGATACGATTTTGCAAGTTTTGGCACCTATAAAAATGGAGAGGAGTGTAATTTTTATTGTTTTACACTTTAAGGCTATGTTCACACTACGTAAAACTACGGCCGTAGTTCTCGCCGCAGAACTACGGCCGTAGTTTTGCGGGGTGAAACATAGCCTTATTGTCAATTGGATCCCGGCCGGAGCGCACACACATCGTATGCGCTCCGACCAGGATCCCGAGCGGGGCCGGAAAAAACTGACAGGTCAGTTCACACAGTGAAGCAAGCGGCTGCGGCCACTTGCTTCACTGTGTGCTATGGGAAGCTCTGATGTGGCCTGAAAGATCACTTAAGTACCGGCCGAGATGATCCGGCCAGAGACCGGCCGTTCTGTGACCCGGCCGGGGTCACCGAACGGCCGGTCTCATGCAGCGTGTGCACATAGCCTAAGGCTATGTTCACACTACATAAGTGCCGCGGAACTTGCGTAGTGCTGCAGCCTAAGGAAATCCCGGACGGAGTGTATACTCTCCAGCCGGGATCCCATGCGGCGCCGTAGAAAGTTCTCTGCGGGCGCAATTCAGTGAATAGCGGCAGCAGAAAACCCTTTCAGTTCACACGATGGAGCGAGTGGCTCCGGCCGCTTGCTCTATTGTGTGCTGTGGGGAGTTATGATGCAGGCGCACACGGATGCGCCCGCATCAGAACTCTGCGAGCCGAAAGATCATCCATCCGGTACTGATCTTTTCAGAGGTCTCATATGCCATGTGAACATGGCCTAACTGTGAGAGAGGGAATCTATAAAAAACTATTTAAAAAAAAAAATCACAATTTTATATAATAGAAAAACAGAACTTTGTAAAGAAAGGTTTCTGTACCAAATACTGAGAGCAAATGTTTCCTGTAGTTCTTGACTAAGTTTTACCTGCATCACACCTACCTGCATTTTCTCCCACACCTCCCATACAGATGATCATTTTTCATTATTTCCAAATCTAGGAAGTCAATATTATTAGTGCCAAAATTTTATGTAAATTTTATCCCCCACTGATAACAGTTCAGTTCTCCAACGAAAATATTAGCTTTCTCCTCCTAGCCTTCCAAAACGATGAACAAATCGTCAATGTAATCGACAATAAAACAAACACAACTTTTTATAATAGCTGGACTGTGTGAAGACACTCACGTCAAAACGCCCCATAAAAAGATTAGCTAAACTAGGGGCGCAACGAGTGCCCATCACACAGCCCCTAGATTTTTTCTTATACACTCCTTCCTCAAAACTAAACACATTGAAGGGAATTTATCAAGGGTTTTAAATAATTGGATTTTCGCCCATTTTTGGTCTATTTTTGGTTTTTGGTTCTATTTATGAACCAGTATTCGACAGGCGAATATTTTTTAGATGCGACTTTTTTTAATCTGCCTAGACTCCTTAATAAATGCCCCCATTGTGTTCCAAAATGAATTTGATACCATCATAAATAAATTTGACTTGTGTATCCTGTAACTTCAAATAAAATATCACTGCTTTTAACCCCTAAACCAATATCGATATTTGAATTAAGTGACATGACAAGAGTGACAAAACAAAAATCCCTAGAGAAAATATGTGACTGTAATTCACAATGTAAAATTAATTGTGATAAATCCTGAACATAAGGTTGTGGAGTGGAGGATTTCTGTTCTGATTTCCAGTCTTACACAGTTCTCTCTGCTGCCACCTCTGTCCGTGACAGGAACTGTCCATAGCAGTAGCTAAGCATCATAGAAAACCACTACTGCGCTTGACAGTTCCTTTCAAAGAAGGAGGTGGCAGCAGAGAGCACTGTCAGATTTTAAAGAATACACCCGTTCCTGTAGAGCATACAGCAGCTGATACATACTGGAAGACTTTTAAATAGAGGTAACTTACAAATCTATATAACTTTCTGACACCAGTTGATTAGAAAGAAAAAAAAATTGCTGGAGTACCCCTTTTACACAGAATGCACAGTGATTTTAAATAAACATTATACAAGTATATACTGATTCTTTCCCCACAAAGATATGTTTCAATCTACTCTGTTTTTCTAGCTCTATAACCTGGTGTCAGATTCCCTTTTAAATGGCATTTAACTATTTAAAAATCTTACAATATGATTTTCTGGAATTTGTGTTATAAATTCTCTCTCACACAAAGTATATCTACAATTAACATTACAGTCCTCTTCATTATTTGTAGGTGTAGAAATCGGCAGTGTATCAAATACATATTTTCCCCACTATGTTTTTCATTTTAACTGTGTAATTTTGAATACTTTCCTCTAATACCTGTGGGGTCAAAATGCTCACCACACCCCAAAATGAACTCTTTGAGGGGTGTACTTTAGAAAATGGAGTGACTTATGTTTTTTTTTCTCTCTGCTGACACTACAGGGGCTCTGCAAACGCACCTGGCGCTCAGAAACTTCTTCAGCAAAATCTGCATTAAAAAAGCTAATTGGCGCTCCCTTCCTTCTGAGCCCCGCTGTGTGCCCATACAGTGGTTTACACTCACATATGGGGTACCATTGTACTCAGGAGAACCTGTGTTAGTAATTTTGGGTTCCTTTTTTTTCTCATGTTCTTTTTGAAAATTAGAAACTTTAATCTAAACGTATATATATTATTGGAAAATTAAAATTTTCAATTTTTTTAAGGCCTAATTGTGAACACTTTCCTCCAGCCCCTGTAGGGTTAAAATGCTAATTATACCCCTAGAATAATTCTTTAAGGTGTCTAGTTTCCAAAATGGGGTCACTTATGGGGGTTTCCAGTATACAAGCCTCCTAAATCAATAAAAAAAAAAAAACTGGTCCCTAAAAAAATCAGTTTTGCAAATTTCATGAAAATTTGATAATTTGCTGATACATTTCTATGCCCCATAACACCCTAAAAAAGTTAAATATGTTTACCAAATTATGCCAGAATAAAGAAGACATATTGATAATGTGATTTAGTAACTAATTTATGTGCTATGACTTCCTTTTTTAAGAAGCAGGGAATTTCAAAGTTCATAAAATGCTAATTTTTCAAATTTTTCATGATATTTTGATCATTTTCACAAAAAACACACAAAGTAGTGACCAAATTTTGCCACTAACATAAAGTGCCATATGTGACGAAAAAACAATCTCAGAATCGCTAGCATACGTTAAAGCATCACTGAGCTATAAGCGCATAAAGTGAGACAGGTCAGATTTAAATAAAAAATTGCTTGTCATTAAGGCCAAAACAGGCTTTAGAGGCAGGGGGTTAATTATGGGAAATGCACATATACTGCAATTTCCCTTAATTTAGTAGATCATGGAGTGTTAGAATTCTGTCAAAAACTGTGACGTCACGAATCACTTGTAATTCCTATGGAGTGTCCATTGACTTCTATATATAGTGCGCCCCCTGCTGGACACACTATGGATTCAATTGATGTCTATGTAAAAACGTAATGTAATGTACAGTATGTTTTTAATTGAATACATTTATGGAATACTTTGGGGAGCAAGTGTCCTTGCTCTCCAAAGTAATCCATACATGTATTTAATCAATACATTTGGAGGGCACAGAGCAGGGAGGGAGAGAGGTGCATGTGCATCTATATACCTCCCACCTCCCTCCCTACTCTGTGCTGGACACATATACACTGTACTACTCCTCCCATCATCTGCTCATAGTATGAGCAGATGATGGGGGAGTAGTACCAGGGCTTTCCCCATCACATCTCTCACTGGGCGCAGAGGGGGAGCCGCTCCTCACACAAGGGCTTCTGTGCGCCATCATGCCCCCTCCGCTCCCCCGCATCCTTCTCCCAGGATCCACAGGAACTTCAAACTATCCCGGGGCTGACTCACCGCCCGGCCGCCGTTCTCTGCTCACACACATACCGGCTTCCGGTCCGGAGCGCCGTGCTCCCTGCAAGGTGGGGGAGGGCAGACGCGGCCAGTGTTTGTGAGCCGTGTCCGCCCTCGTCCGTCCTCCCCCACCCCGCAGGGAGCACTGCGTTTCCAGTGTCCCCGGCCGGCAAGCAGCCTTTGTGTGTCAGTGCAGGCCGGGAACCGATGTGTGTGAGCGTAGAGGGGCGGCCGGGCGGTGAGTCAGCCCCGGGATAGTTTGAAGTTCCTGCAGATCCTGCGAGAAGGAGGAGGGGGCGCAGAGGGGGCATGATGGTGCACAGAAGCCCTTGTGTGAGGAGCGACTCCCCCTGTGCCCGGTGGGAGAGATGTGATGGGGAAAGCCCTGATACTACTCCCCCATCATCTGCTCATACTATGAACAGATGATGGGAGTAGTAGTACAGTGCATATGTGGTGGCTGGGGAGGGGAGGGGGTTCAGGCTCATACTACATGGTTAACAGACCTCAGGACAGATCTTGGTTGAAAAGCAGCTATCCGAAAGTACAAGTTGTTTGAGGGGGGGGCACAGATTGTGGGTACAGAGTCGCTTTAAGTTGATCTAAAGCCTACCCAATGCATATGTTACCATTGGCAGTCTGAGTTTGTGGTGTGTCTAGCATGCCCCTTGTTTCATAGGATGGCAGCTGAATTGAGTTTACTGTGAAATTCTAATGCAGCAACTTCCCCAAATTTTAAACATTCTAGCTTGCTTTAAAAAGGTCCTGGCAGTTACTAATTAAATGTTATCATTGGAGTAAATGATTAGCTATTAATAATAAAAATCCCATTAAAAATCAATGATATGCTAAAACAATCAACAATCCTTTGGGTTAAAGGAAAACTAGCAGCAGATTATAAGCATCTAACCTGCTAATATGTCCCTATAGCGCACAAGGTTCTGAGGATGAACATAATTTTCTCACTTTGATCCTCAGCACAGTTTTTGGGAACTTTAGCTCAATTGCATCTAATAAACTACAGTTTGGGGCACTGGGTGCAGAATACTACCCTCTCTGACCAGCCTGCCCTCCTAATGAATATCCTTTCCGCTCTCTGCTGTAATGAGCACCAGAGTGACATCGCTGCAGAGCGCTGCCCCTATATTGTTTAGGGAGGCGGGCCGGCTGGCCTACTGTAGGTGGTGGTCCCGCTCCAGTGCACCAAACCACCTAATTTACATATCTTTACGGTAGAAACACACATGCCTTATCCACATTGGATTTCATGCTGTGAGTTTGCAGCAAAATCTGCTGCGAATACCTTCAGCGTCAGTTTCAGTGTGATTCCACACTTGCAGTGGGATTGTCATCCCACTGCGAGTATGTAAATGTCACACCCCTTAACCTTCCGCTGCCCGGACTATACTTTACCTGTTCCACTCTCTGGCTGCATCTGAGGCTCCCAGCTCCCGTAAGTCCCGTGCAGCCAATCAGCGCCTGCGGGGGGCCGTGCACTAATTGGCTGTGCAGGAACTGGGAGCCTCAGGTGCAGCTGGAGCGCGGACCAGGTGGTCCTTGCGGTGGCTGATAAAGGGGGCAGGCATTTACATACTCGCAGCGGGATGACTGTGTATGGAATCACATTGAATCTGATGGTGAAGGTATCTGTAGCGGATTTCGCTGCGAACTCACAGAGTGTAATGCGCTGCTGATACAGTATGTGTGAATCTAGCCTTATAATGAACTACAAAGTTCTGGAAAATGGCACTAAACTTAAAGTAAAAAAAAATACCTTAATTATAAGCACCACTTGTACTATACAGACATATCAGCCGGTTTGATGCTACTAATCTGATGATAGTTTCTCTTTAAAGGGGTTGTCTAGCAAAAATCTTTTTCTCTCAAATCAACTGATATCAGAAAGTTATATAGATTTGTAATTCACTTCTATTAAAAAATCTTAAGTCTTCCCATACTTATCAGCTCCTATATGTCATGCAGGAAATGTTGTTTTATTTTCAGTCTTACACAGTGCTCTCTGCTGACATTTCTGGCTGAGACAGGAGCTCTGTCTCCGTTTTCTATGAATCCACATAGAATACCTCCCCTGCTCTGGGCATTTCCTGTCTCGGCCAGAGATGTCCGCAGAGAGCACTGTGTCAGTCTGAAAAGAAAACATAATTTCCTGCATGACATATAGTATCTAAGTATGGGAACACTTAAGATTTTTTTATAGAAATTAATTACAAATCTGTATAACTTTCGGATACCAGTTGATTTAAAAGAAAAAGATTTTCACTGGACAACCCCTTTGCTGATATCTTGCTTTAAATGCCTTTTTAAAAAACAGTGTTATAATGTTAAAAAGTATTGGATATCAGAAACAAATTGTGCGTTCTTTGCATTATGCTGCTTCTGTAAATTATATCAACTTTTTTTTTTATTCCAGCAAGGAGCAAGTAATGCTGAAAAGTTTGACTATGTAAGTATCAGAATATTATTCTTTTTTTAAATAGAATTTTCCATTTTTATGGAAACAAAACAAAACAAAACAAAAAAATAATTGACAAAATGAAAGCAGAATTTACAAGTACAGTCATGGCCAAAAGTTTTGAGAATGACACACATATTATATTTTCGCATGATCTGCTTCCCTCTGATTTTTATGGCTGTGTGTTTGTCAGATGTTTTTATCACATACAGAAATATAATTGCAATCATATTATGAGTAACAAAAGCTTATATTGACAGTAATGCCTTATTCACACATCAGTATATTTTTCCAATTCGCAAATTTTAGTCAGTAACAATCCGCAAATTCAGTCCGTATTGCATCAGTAAATAAATATGGACCCCATAGAGTTGTATTGGGTGTGTCAGTTACTGTCCATACTAGGGCCTGTCCTTTTTTTTTTTTTTTTTTGCGGAACGGATTGCAGCCCAGTACACAACGCGGATGTGTTTATGGGTCCATTGAAATACATTGGTCCTATTTTTCTGCGGATCCGCAATTGCGGACAGGAACAGGATGTGTGAATAGGGCGTTAGAATGAGTTAATGCAGCAAGTCAATATTTGCAGTGTTGACCCTTCTTCTTCAGGACCTCTGCAATTCTCCCTGGCATGCTCTCAATCAACTTCTGGACCAAATCCTGACTAATAGCAGTCCATTCTTGCACAATCAATGCTTGCATTTTGTCAGAATTTGTTGGGTTTTGTTTGTCCACCCGTCTCTTGATGATTGACCACAAGTTCTCAATAAGATTAAGATCTGGGGAGTTTCCAGGCCATGGACCCAAAATCTCTGTTTTGTTCCCTGAGCCATTTAGTTATCACCTTTGCTTTATGGCAAGGTACTCCATCATGCTGGAAAAGGCATTGTTGATCGCCAAACTGCTCTTTGACGGTTGAGAGAAGTTGCTCTTGGAGGACATTCTGGTACCATTCTTTATTCATGGCTGTGTTTTTAGGCAAGACTGTGCGAGAGCTGATTCCCTTGGCCAAGAAGCAACCCCACACATGAATGGTTTCAGGATGCTTGACAGTTGGCATGAGACAAGACTGGTGGTAGCGCTCACCTTGTCTTCTCCGAATAAGCTGTTTTCCAGATGTCCCGAACAATCGGAAAGGGGATTCATCAGAGAAAATGACTTTACCCCAGTCCTCCCCTGTCCACTACCTGTACCTTTTGCAGAATATCAGTCTGCCCCTTATGTTTTTTCTTGAGAGAAGTGGCTTTTTTGCTGCCCTCCTTGAGACTAGTAATGTCACGATACCAAAATTTTGAGTTCGATACCAATACTCGATTATTTATTTCAATACCCGATACCAATTCGATACCCAAGTATGAGAAAAAGCTACACCCCCCAACCGTTTTTACGCCGTTAAGGTCTTCAGGTCTGCACTATTACGGATATCTTTTGGTGTAATAGGGCCCTTGGGTGACAAGGTGTGTCCACAAGATTGCACGTGAGCTTTGTGATAAAATTGTATGAGAAAACTTTGTGGGTGGGTAGTAGGAGCTGCAAGGTCGTAGGGGTTTGTCTGAGGGATGGAGTAGGAGACAGCAAAGGGGACACAAACGGTTGTAGCAGATTGGGAAAGTAGCAGAAAAAGAAAAGAAGACAGGGACTGTCTGGTGACCATATTAAAAGAGAAGGGGCACAAAGTGACGGGGGTCTGGAGCAGACACAAGGTAGAAATAAATTTGTGAATGAGGTGAGGAGTGTGGTACCAGCACATTATTAATTTATATTGAATTTCCTTGTACTGAGTGCATAGCAAGGAATTCGCTGCCTTCTGCCATATTACTTGCTAAGTAGAAAATCAAATTGAAGTTCCCATGTCCCACTCCCACTTGTGCATAGAACCATGTCCTGCGGTGTCAGCTGGGAAGAGCAATCAATAAATATCTATGATTAAACCCTTTGGGGTTTGCACCTTAAGGCCGGGTTCACTTACTGTAAAATAGTGCAGTACTGGCCGGATGAACTTCATTTATGTTTAATTGGGATATTGGCGCACACAGATACGCCCCCATCCCAATTCACCACAACATACGATGATTTTAAATTCAATGTGATGCAATCACACTCCATGGGTGTCTGAATTAGCCCGAATCGCAGCCCCTCGATGCATATGGAAAAAATTAGAGGAGACACAGGGAATCCTGGCGTGTACCATTGTGCATAGGGAAGGGCAGGGACATTGCGTTCAGAAGTCTGACTGCAGATATTGGGGCAAAGTCTCACAGGCTTGCTCTCACAGGCAATGGAGAGCAGTAAGAAACTTGCCACGGAAGCTCAGGTGTTCAAAGCGGAAGAGCATAAAACCAACCTCAACCTAAAAGACCAAACCTATTTGGGCCTTAATGACCAGGCTCATTTTCCAAAATCTGATCTGTCTCACTTTATGTGCTTATAGCTCACTGATGCTTTAACATATGCTAGCGATTTGGAGGCTTGTATACTGGAAACTCACATAGGTGGCCCCATTTTGGAAACTACACACCTTAAAAAATTAATCTAGGGGTATAATAAGCATTTTGACCCTACAAGTGCTTGAGGAAAGTATTTATCATTAGGTTATAAAAAATGGATAATAAAATTTTTTCCAATATATTCGTTTAGATTAAAGTATCTAATTTTCACAAGCAACATGAGAGAAAATGCACCCCAAAATTTGTAACGCAGTACAACGGTACCCCACATGTGGGCATAAACCACTGTGTGGGCACACAGCAGGGCTTAGAATGGAAGGAACGCCAATTAACATTTTAGGTGCAGATTTTGCTGAAGAAGTTTCTGAGTGCCAGGCTCAGGGTCCCTGTAGTGTTAACAGAATAATCACCCCTCAAAAATTCTTCTTGGATGTGGTGAGCATTTTGACCCCACAGGTATTAGAGGAAAGTATTTAAAATAAGACAGTAAAAATGAAAAATTAGCTTTTTTTCCAATAATATGTATGTTTAGTTTAAAATGTCTCAATTTCACAAGGAACAGGAGAGAAATGCACCCCAAAGACTTGAGATGAGACTTGAGACAGAGTAAATGACACGTCTGGCCCTTTTGAACAGCAGTTGATTTAAAAGAAAAAAAAAATGCCGAAGTTGCCCTTTAAAGCGTACCCACAATCTGACCCACCTTAAAGGGGTAGTGCACAAAAAAAAAATTTCTTTCAAATCAACTGCTACCATGAAGTGCCAGAGATTTGTAATTTACTTCTATTAAAAAATCTCAAGCCTTCCAGTACTTATCAGCTGCTGTATGCCCAGCAGGAAGTGGTGTTTTCTTTCCTGTCTGATACAGTGCTCTCTGTTGCCTCCTCTGTCCATGTCAGGAACTGTCCAGAGAAGGAGCAAATCCCCATAGAAAACCTCTCCTGCTCTCCAGACTGGAAATAATACCACTTCCTGCTTGGCATACAGCAGCTGATAAGTATTGGAAGGCTTGAGATTTTTTAATAGAAGTAAATTACAAATCTCTGGCACTTCATGGCAGCAGTTGATTTGAAGGAAAAATTTTTTTGGTGCACTACCCCTTTAACTACTTGTACTATCAGCTGCTTTTAATCCAAGATCTGTCCTGGGGTCCGTTCGGCAGGTGATGCAGTTATTGTCCTGTCCTGTTAAATTGGCAAAGTCTAGAGTGTGTGTGCCTTAGGACTGCGACGCCCCTCCATCCTTCCTCCCCGCCCTCCTCATCATCAGGAATGCCCCGGGTAGGATTATACCTATTTATCACGTGTCTGAACTCTGCACAGGTGCCTTAACGATCCAGCACATGTGATGAATAGGAGAAATTGTTCTAGGGGCATCCCTAATGATGAAGAGGGCAAGGAGGAGGGGTGTCGCAATCCTAGGGCATGTGTACTCTAGGACAGGCCAATTCGACACAGGGCTGCAAGTTTAAAAGTTATTTAGGGCAATATGCAGTTATTGCCCTAAATAACTTTTAAACTTGCAGCCCTATGTTGAATACTTACTGAACGGAACACAGGACAGGTCTTGGATTAAAAGTAGCTATCTGATGGTACAAGTGGTTTGGGGGGGTCACATTGTGGATACAGAGTTGCTTGAAGTTCTTAGTACTATCAAACCTGTTTAATGTGTGTTTTTATTTTATTTTATTTTTTTTCATGTTTTAGGTAATGCAGTTCCTAAATAAGATGGCTGGCAATGAATATGTTGGATTCAGTAATGCCACGTAAGTATACACAACCATCTTACATAAAACTGACTTAGTGTCCCACATGATGTAATAAAATTTATTCTTACCACCTCTGATTGTTAAGTCCATCCCTGAGGTTATACTTTACTCTAGGCTCTAAATGAGCACTCTTTCAAAATGTAAATGAACAGGGGATGTGAAATGAAGCATGTTTGTGATTTTACATTATTATTATTATATATTTTTTTTGTTATCATGCCTCGAACTCTTGTACTGGCTTGGTAGAACTTTCCAACCAGCATAAGATCAAAAAGCTGCCTTTAGAGGTCTAGATTTTGATTTCATACAAGTATAGCTTTGTTTTAAAACATGATAGCTAAAAAAAATTATTTAATATAAATTGCAAACATCCCTGTTGATTTACTTAGCATAAATCATTAGGACAAAGAGCTATAAGAAAAAAATGAATTGCACCTTATAAAAACAAATTTTTGTCCCCCTTTGACCTCACTCCCGCAAACTGATGGTACTGTTGGATAGCCATATTCAATCCAAGTGCTGTACCATGGTCTGTTGGCTGCTTATGCCTTTGGTTTCATAAAACACATCATTTATCCCAGCGGTGATGTCAAAGAGGCAGGGCGTAGAGCATCTGTGGCTTAGATCTGCACTTTTCAGGTCCTCCTCCGTGCCCTCCTTCTCTAAAGCGACGCTCCCTGGCCAGGATAATTTTCTTTGGCACCATCCAAATCTAAAAGGCGCATGCATGGTGAGAGGTCTGGTCTCCAGTTTCCAGTCACTCTCATTGTATGTGTGCCACAAAAGTGACAGATCCCAACACAGAAGCAGTAGATGGTGCAGGCACAATTATTAGGTAGCCTAGAGCAGTGCTTCTCAAACTGTGGGGCGAGCCTCAGAAGTAAGGTGCCCCCTAGTTGTAGGTGAGGCACAGCTGGGAAGGCAGTTTTAAAAGTGACTATAAGCTGCACAGTTGTTTCCCTGGCTGTAACAATCTCTGTTTTAGGAACATTATTGTCTTCTTTTTTTTTTTTTTTTTTTTAATTTTAAAGTGACTCTGTACCCACAATCTGACACCCCCAAACCGCTTGTACCTTCAGATAGCTGCTTTTAATCCAAGATCTGTCCTGGGATCCGTACGGCCCTTTGGCCGTGGCTTACATTGTGTATGCATTAGGCTGGCACAACCTCTCTGTCCCTCCTCCCCACCCTCCTCATCATTAGGAATGCTCCAGGCAGATTGCCTCCTATTCATCAGCTGTGAGAGGCCGGCACATGGGCTGGATCGTTAAGGCACCTGTGTAGTTTTCACTGCAGAAGAATAGGAAAAATAGTGAAGAGGGTGGGGAGGAGGAACGGAGAGGTTGTACTAGCCTAATGCATACACAAACTAAGCCGCGGCCATAGGGCACGCGGCTGCCAGTTTAAAAGTTGTTTTTATGACAATAACTGCATCACCTGCCGAACGTACCACAGGACAAATCTTGGATTAAAAGCTATCTGAAGGTACAAGTGGTTTGGGGGGGGGAGGGGTCAGATTGTGGGTACAGAGTCGCTTTAATGTTATACAAAGTTCAGGAGACACAAACAGTGCTTGCACTGGATTCTTTTGGCGCCAAAGATGATGATCCTGCCATAGGAGAATCAATTAAGAGAAGTACGGCGAGAAGGAAAACCAGAGAGGCGGTGCAGGCCTATGGCATGGATACTCTTGGCCCCAATTCTATGACACTTCACCTCAAGATGTTTTGTAACGAACCACGAAACAGTCCTTAACCCCTTAAGGTCCAAGCCATTTTTCGTTTTTGCGCTTTTGCTTTTTCCATTTTATGTTTAAAAGTCCATAGCGCTTGCATTTTTTCACCTAGAGACGTATATGAGCGCTTATTTTTTGCGAAACCAATTGTACTTTGCAATTACAGGCATAATTTTTCCATAAAATATGTTGTGAAACCGGAAAAAAATCATTTGCGCTGTCAAATTGAAAAAAAAAACGAATTTGTTTTGATTTCGGGGAGTTTTGCATTTACGCCGTTCGCCCTATGGTAAAACTGACTTGTTATGCATGTTCCTCAAGTCGTTACGATTACTATGATATATAACATGTATAACTTATATTGTATCGGATGGCCTGTAAAAAATTCAAACCATTGTTAACAAATATACGTTCCTTAAAATCGCTCCATTCCCAGGCTTATAGCGCTTTTATCCTTTGGTCTATGGGGCTGTGTGAGGTGTCAGTTTTTGCGCCATGATGCGTTCTTTCTACCGGTACCTTGATTGCGCATATACGACTTTTTGATCGCTTTTTATTACATTTTTTCTGGATTTGATGCGACCAAAAATGCGCAATTTTGCACTTTGGGATTTTTTTGCGCTGACGCCGTTTACCGTGCGAGATCAGGAATGTGATTAATTAATAGTTCGGGCGATTACGCGCGCGGCGATACTAAATATGTTTATTTATTTATTTATTTATTAATTTATATTTATAAAATGGGAAAAGGGGGGTGATTTGGACTTTTATTAGGGGAGGGGATTTTTTATTAATAAAAACACTTTTTTACTTTTTTTTTTACATACACTAGAAGCCCCCCTGGGGGGCTTGTATATACACAGCAATGATCTCTCATAGAGATCATTGCTGTGTATATACACAGCAAAGATCCATGAGATCGGTCATAGATTGCTATGGCCTGCTGCAGGCCATAGCAATCTACTGCCGAGCCGGGATCAGCGTCATTCCGACGCTGAGGCCCGGCACGGCCAGAAGAACGGATCTCCCCCCCGTGATCGCATCGTGGGGGGGAGATCCGACCCACTAGACACCAGGGATAGTGTGCATAAAGCACTTCAATGCAGCTGTCAGGTTTGACAGCTGCATTGAAGTGCTTAATTAGCCGGCGCGGCAACGGGACCCGCGCCGGCTAACAGAGGCACTGCCCGGCTGCACGTGTCAGCCGGGATCAGCGCCGTTGACCCCGCTCTGAACACCCCCCGCGGCGCCATGACGTATTAGATACGTCATGGGTCGCTAAGGGGTTAAAGAGTTACTGTCGTATTTTTTTTTTTTTTTTTTTTTTGC
The DNA here is from genome assembly GCF_027789765.1 of Dendropsophus ebraccatus. Lineage (NCBI taxonomy): Eukaryota > Metazoa > Chordata > Amphibia > Anura > Hylidae > Dendropsophus > Dendropsophus ebraccatus. Next base: position 68,623,972 of record NC_091462.1, on the reverse strand, counting down.
AGAAATCAATAGTCCAGGCGATTTTAAGAAACTTTGTAATTGGGTTTATTAGCAATGAAGACGGGGGAGAGCTTCAAACTGCTTTTTCATGATAAAAATGCATTTTTCGGATAATAAACCCAATTACAAAGTTTCTTAAAATCGCCTGGACTATTGATTTCTGCAAAAAACAAATTCACGACAGTGACACTTTAAATGGTGGAATACAGTTTCATTTTAACTTAAATGTGTCTGTCTATCAACTCCTTTCCTGACCCCCTGCTTTGTTAAGACTAAATACAGGAATTCCGGCCAGTACAAAGACTCCTCACTCACTTTGTCCAACAATCACATGACTGCTTTCTCTCTGTGAGCGCTTAGATGACCTGGGATACGCAGGACTTCCTTTTTTTCACCATTTCCTGTTTTTTGCCTTTTTTCTCAAAAAACAGGAAACGGTCAAAAAAAGAGGGTGTCGTGTTTTCCATGATAAACTAGAAAAAAAATAATGAATGTAAATTGCAAACTTGCTATATATCCAGTGGCGCAGGGGTCGCCGCCGCTACCGGGCCGCTTACCACTGCACTGCCCGCCTCCCACTCCCTCTTGTGACCGCAAGCAATGTTTTGCTTGCGATCACAAGAGGCAGGGGCCCCCGGCTGTCTTGCGGCCCCCAGGGAGCTCTGTGTGCGGCGGGGGGGGGGGGGGGGGGGGGGGGGGAAGTACTTCCAGCGCAGGGAGCATCGCGTTAAGAAAAAACCAGGTCCCGCGAAGCTCCGCCCCCTCCGCGCTAAGCCCCGCCTCCCGCCGGGGGAAGCCCGCCAGCGCGTGTGACCTGGGGGCTACAGAAATCATGCAGGTGAGTATAGATTTTTTTGTTTTTAAGAGGATGATGGGGGTGTAGTGGTATGATGATGGAATAAGAGGATGATGGGGGTGTAGTGGTATGATGATGATGGAACAAGAGGATGATGGGGGTGTAGTAGTATGATGATGATGATGGAACAAGAGGAAGATGAGGGGTGTAGTGGTATGATGATGATGATGGAACAAGAGGATGATGAGGGGTGTAGTGATATGATGATGATGGAACAAGAGGATGATGGGGGTGTAGTGGTATGATGATGGAACAAGAGGATGATGAGGGGTGTAGTGGTATGATGATGATGGGGATGTAGTGGTATGATGATGGAACAAGAGGATGATGAGGGGTGTAGTGGTATGATGATGATGGAACAAGAGGATGATGGGAATGTAGTGGTATGATGATGATGGAACAAGAGGAGGATGAGGGGTGTAGTGGTATGATGATGATGGAACAAGAGGATGATGGGAATGTAGTGGTATGATGATGATGGAACGAGGATGATGGGGGTGTAGTGGTATGATGATGGAACAAGAGGATGATGAGGGGTGTAGTGGTATGATGATGGAATAAGAGGATGATGGGGGTGTAGTGGTATGATGATGGAACAAGAGGATGATGGGGGTGTAGTAGTATGATGATGATGATGGAACAAGAGGAAGATGAGGGGTGTAGTGGTATGATGATGATGGAACAAGAGGATGATGGGGGTGTAGTGGTATGATGATTGAACAAGAGGATGATGAGGGGTGTAGTGGTATGATGATGATGGGGATGTAGTGGTATGATGATGGAACAAGAGGATGATGAGGGGTGTAGTGGTATGATGATGATGGAACAAGAGGATGATGGGAATGTAGTGGTATGATGATGATGGAACAAGAGGAGGATGAGGGGTGTAGTGGTATGATGATGATGGAACAAGAGGATGATGGGAATGTAGTGGTATGATGATGATGGAACGAGGATGATGGGGGTGTAGTGGTATGATGATGATGGAACAAGAGGATGATGAGGGGTGTAGTGGTATGATGATGGAACAAGAGGATGATGGGGGTGTAGTGGTATGATGATGATGGAACAAGAGGATGATGAGGGGTGTAGTGGTATGATGATGGAACAAGAGGATGATGAGGGGTGTAGTGGTATGATGATGATGGAACGAGGATGATGGGGATGTAGTGGTATGATAATGGAACAAGAGGATGATGAGGGGTGTAGTGGTATGATGATGATGGAACGAGGATGATGGGGATGTAGTGGTATGATGATGGAACAAGAGGAGGATGAGGGGTGTAGTGGTATGATGGAACAAGAAGATGATGAGGGGTGTAGTGGTATGATGATGGAACAAGAAGATGATGAGGATGTAGTGGTATGATGATGATGGAACAAGAGGATGATGAGGGGTGAAGTGGTATGATGATGAAAGGGCAGGAGGATGAAGGGGTAGTAGTATTATGGTGGAGGTGGTTGTAGTATGATGATGGAGGGGCAGGAGGATGAAAGGGGTAGTAGTATGATGATGGAGGGGCAGGAGGATGAAAGGGGTAGTAGTATGATGATGGAGGGGCAGGAGGAGGGGACAACATGGGGGGCATTTGTAAGGGGGATGAAATGGGGGGCATCTATATGGTTGATAACATGGGGTCAATCTATATGGGGGATAACATGGGGGGCATCTATAATAGGGACAACACAGGGGGCCATCTATAAGGGGGAAACATTGGGGGGCCATCTATAAGGTGCACTACACAGGGGGTGTATACAATAGGGGGATATGTACTATAAGGGAGTCACATAGAGTCAGGCTACCCAATAAATGAGGGTGTAAAGGGGCCAATACAGATGTGCAGTTTGTAGAGAGATGAGGATGGTGTCAGTGTGAGGAGCCTAATATGTTTGTCTGGCAGATTCTGTGGATTCGTGGCTCCAAAAAGTTCTCATAATGGCCCTGGGCAGATGGAGAAGATGAAAAGGGAAGAACTCCGATCAGAGAAGACGTCCCCTGTGAGTCACCTGATATATTTGCACTGTAATGTATATGGTGTATAGAGCCTGTGTAGAGCTGGGGCCACCTCTATATGACTGGATGAGGTGATATTGGTCTATGTACAGAGGATTTTATTCAGTAGCAGCGGTTGTGTTAGTCAGTATGTGGTAAGGGGGGGGGGGGGCCCAAGTTGACCTCTTGCACCAGGGCCCAAGAGACATTAGCTACGCCCCTGTATATATCACATCGACTATTGATTTAGAAAGTTATAACGACAGGGACACTTTAATGATCTGGTTAAATGCTACCAGAGGCATGGCTGTGCAGATTGTCAGCATGATGCTGACATATACAATACATTGCTCTACAGTAAATTCCTACAACAAATGATAGCTCACAAAGATTCATAAACAATTATAACTTTATTGAAATATCAAACAGCAGACATTAAGAAAAAAATTATTATGGTCACAGATTTGCACAGATGACATAGGTGGGCCACAGAAATCACTGGAACATAATTATTAGGGAAGCATGATAAATTGATTAAAGCAGCCGAAAGGAACCCTAATAAGGTTCACAGTGTTATAGGATATAGTATCCAAAACCTTCTGCACTGTAGCAGCAGGAATGGCCTAAACCTTAAATTGCACAGTGCTGGGAAGTCTAATACACAGAGTCTCCTGTGGACTAGGAGCAATCAAGGTTATAAAACACACAGTAATCAATAGAGACAGTGCCTGACCAGCTTCCGATACAATACAGTGCAAAAGTGCAAAGTATACCTACAGTAAGTCAGGTGACTGTGTGGGTCCTCCCCCAACACATGCTTCCCTAATAATTATGTTTCGATGATTTCTGTGGCCCACCTATGTCATCTGTGCAAATCTGTGACATAATAATTTTTTTAATTATTTTTTAATGTCTGCTGTTGGATATTTCAATAAAGTTATATTTTTTTATGATTCGTTGTGAGCTATCATTTGTTGTAGGAATTTACTGATTTGCTGGTAGCACTATATATACACATTGTGGACATGTGACGGGAAAAGTGCTCGAGGGGAGGTACATCTCACCCAGGTTAATACATAGCGTGAGATGGTGAGTCCAGGAGGCATCGGTGCTCAGCAGTGTTATGCTGCTGAGCTATTATTTATTATTGCCGGGCCTGGACTTACATGGAATGGCAGGTAGGTTTTGGTAGTGGGACTTGCCATTCCCTTCCCCCGATCCAGTATGGGTTTTGGGATCAGGTGAGCTCTGATCCCAATCAGCCTGAGAAGGCAAAAGGTGGGCTCAGTGTACAGGTCCTTTCTCTCAGACAGGAGTAAACAGCCTGCGTGGTCTGTTTGGTGAGAGCTGGGAAGACAGCCGCTGCTGGGGCCTGTTCACACCCCGCAATACTGCCGACTGAAGTGCAAGAGAGGTAACCTGCTTTGTTAGTTAGCGCCCAGACGGGCAAGACCTTTTTGTTTTGTTCTTAAAGCACAGTGTTGCTATATTTCTGTTATGGACTGTTTATGCTGCAAATAAACGCCAAGCTGTTATTTTACAAGTCCAAGTCTGCTGTGAACTGTGTCCAAACACACCATCCCCCGGGAAGATCCCTACAATATATATATATATATATATATATATATATATATATATATATATATATACACACTCAACGGCCACTTTATTAGGTACACCATGCTAGTAACGGGTTGGACCCCATGATGCATCCATGATGCGAATCTCCCGTTCCACCACATCCCAAAGATGCTCTATTGGATTGAGATCTGGTGACTGTGGAGGCCATTTGAGTACAGTGAACTCATTGTCTGAGATGATTCTAGCTTTATGACATGGCGCATTATCCTGCTGAAAGTAGCCATCAGATGTTGGGTACATTGTGGTCATAAAGGGATGGACATGGTCAGCAACAATACTCTGTATTGGCTGTGGCGTTGCAACGATGCTCAATTGGTACCAAGGGGCCCAAAGAGTGCCAAGAAAATATTCCCCACACCATGACACCACCACCACCAGCCTGAACCGTTGATACAAGGCAGGATGGATCCATGCTTTCATGTTGTTGACGCCAAATTCTGACCCTACCATCCGAATGTCGCAGCAGAAATCGAGACTCATCAGACCAGGCAACGTTTTTCCAATCTTCTACTGTCCAATTTCGATGAGCTTGTGCAAATTGTAGCCTCAGTTTCCTGTTCTTAGCTGAAAGGAGTGGCACCTGGTGTGGTCTTCTGCTGCTGTAGCCCATCTGCCTCAAAGTTCGACGTACTGTGCGTTCAGAGATGCTCTTCTGCCTACCTTGGTTGTAACGGTTGGCTATTTGAGTCACTGTTGCCTTTCTATCAGCTCGAACCAGTCTGCCCATTCTCCTCTGACCTCTGGCATCAACAAGGCATTTCTGCCCACAGAACTGCCGCTCACTGGATGTTTTTTCTTTTTCGGACCATTCTCTGTAAACCCTAGAGATGGTTGTGCGTGAAAATCCCAGTAGATCAGCAGTTTCTGAATTACTCAGACCAGCCCTTCTGGCACCAACAACCATGCCACGTTCAGAGGCACTCAAATCACCTTTCTTCCCCATACTGATGCTCTGTTTGAACTGCAGGAGATTGTCTTGACCATGTCTACATGCCTAAATACACTGAGTTGCTGCCATGTGATTGGCTGATTAGAAATTAAGTGGTAATGTGCAGTTGGACAGGTGTACCTAATAAAGTGGCCGGTGAGTGTGTGTGTGTGTGTGTATATATAGATAGATAGATAGATAGATAGATAGAATTAGAGATATATAGATATATATGTGTCTGTGTAGGAGATATATTGCTCTACAGTAATAGTGCAATGTATTTTATCAGTGCTCAGATTTCACTGTTTAGTATTCCACTAGTGTACAGTAATGTACACTAGTGTAAAAGTAAAAAAAAAAGTTTGCACTAAAACACGCAAAAGAAAATCCCCTAATCCCCCCAATAATAAAAATGCATTATATTCCCTATACAATAAACCTTTACATAAAAGCACCAGAATCGCTGTATTTTATCAATCCACTTCAGAATGCGTCCTAAATGAGATGAAAGTCATATATATGTAAAACTTGGTATCAATAAAAACGCCACACCTTTCTGCAAAAAAAGAGCCCCAAACCAGCTCTGTCGCACAAAAGATAACGCTATGGATCTTGCAATGTGGCAACAGTTTTTGTGGGTTTTTGTGCGGAAGATAGTTTCTATTGTGCCAAAGTGGTAATAATTTTTAAAAAATAAGGCTATGCAAATTTGGTATCGCTGTAACCATAGTGACCCAGAGAATACATTTTTTACTGTACACTGGATAGTGTAAGTTTAACCCCTTAACAACATCGGGCGTACGTACGTTCACACACAGCGGTCGGGGAAGATGGCCTGCTATAATGTATAGCAGGCCGTCTCTGCTCGTCGGCACGGGGGGTGATTAACCCCTCCCCTGCCGACGATCGCTGCTATATGCTGATCTATACAGATCAGCATATAGCAGCTGAAAACAGCTTTCCGGGTCATCGGACAGCACCAATCGCCATTAGTGTCCCCACCAAAGATGGCGCCGATGCCACCCCCACGATCGCCGTGATAGGCCGTCCAGTACCGGCCGGCCCATCATGGCGATCTAACTGTAAAAAAACAGTTTTGTCGCGTTCTGCACCCCTCAGCTAGGTAGCTGAGGGGTGCAGAACAGGTGTGTGTGGTGCAGGTGTACCATACTCACCTGATCTGGGCGTCCGGAGCGACGATCTGCGGTCCGCGCCGTCCTCGCGTCTTCTTTGCTTCACTTCCGGGTTCGGTCGTCCAGCGTCGGAAATCTTCGGAAACGCTCGGGTCCTCGGGTTCGGCGAGTCTCGGCAATCTCCGGCAGCGTCGCTCTACTGCCCCCTAGCGGCTGATCAGTGAATATCATTCACTGATCAGTTGCTTTGGGTTAAAAAGATAAAAAAAATTTTTTTTTTTCCAAATTTTTTTTTCTTTTTTTGCGCCCTAACGCCGCTGAGTGCTGATCAGCATCGCACGCAAGTGCACCGCTGATCAGCAACTCCCCCTTATGGCGTAGGGGCGTTTTTCCCCCCTATATCCTGCCGCCACTGGCTGCTGATAAGTGCCGCACATAAGTGCGGCATTTATCAGCAGCTCCTTTCTTGGCGAAGGGATATTTTTTCTTACTGACAAAAAAAACGTAAAAAACACTACACTACACCACACTACATGAAATAAAAGTTTTACACTACACCACTACACATTTACATACCCCATATACCAATACCCGTATAAAGATGGCCCCCAAGGTGTTTTCGGTGTCGGACGTATACGTTATTATTGCCTCCGATACCGAAACAGCCAGTGAGGATGAATGGGGGGATCCTTCTTTCCTCCATTCATCCTCATCATCTAGTGACGTGTCTGGGGGTAGTGTAGCGTACGCTGCCCCCCAGACACGTCTTTTCCGCCAGTACCGTCCCAATAAGAGATCACGGTATGGCGTGATATTCTACAAACTCTGTGAGTGTACCTCAGGGTACACTTACAGATCCAGAGTACGTGCACACTGCGGAATGGCGAAGGATAACCCTTTGTGCATTCCGCAACTGGCACCCGCTGGCGGACTGATGCGGGCACGCGTCTCCACCCATGTTATAGATTCCATTCTATGCACGGGCGGATTCCGTCGTCCGTCCAAAGAATGAACACATTGGACAGAGGGCAGAATCCGCCCGTGCATAGAATGGAGTGTGACACGAGCGGAGACGCACGCCTCCATCAGTCCGCCGGTGGGTGCCAGCTGCGGAATGCACAAAGTGTTATCCTTCGCCATTCTGCAGTGTGCACGTAACCTCAGAGTGTATGAAGGAAAGGACACCCGAATCCACCCCCAGATGCCCCCCCCCCCAATCCTCTGAGTTAGTGGGAAGATCATTCGGGAACTGATCTTCCCACTGCTAAAGGTTACCACCTGTAACTTTTATACCAGCGCCCCCTCTTTCGGTCCCTCGCTGCCTGAGCTACTGTAGCTTGCGGCACGATCCGTAAATATCAGAAGTAGTAATAAAGCCCTAATATTTAGCAGCCATGGAGCGGACCCAGCGCTTCTGGATATGAAGGACCCCGTATCACACCAGGACAACATTTTCCAGGTGACGTCCCCCACACTGGAGAAAGGGAGACCCCAGAAGAAGTGCAGAGTGTGGCGTAACAGGGGGATCAGGAAGGACACCATTTTCCAGTGTGACACCTGTCCTGATCACCCCGGCCTCTGCATACTGGATCGCTTCAAGGCGTACCACACGTCATTGGGGTTCTACATTATCTAAATTCTTTCCCTTATTCCTATTTCAGGGTCACGTTGATCCAGGGATTATTCTGATCGCCATTATGGAGTCGGGAAGGAATTTTTTCCCTGTGATGAGGCTACTGTCGTCTGCCTCACGAGGGTTTTTTGCCTTCCTCTGGATCAACACAGTTTGAATTTGATGGACACCTGTCATTTTAAACCTTATAAACTAATAATTGGCCTAATACCCCCAAATAAATTAGAATGGTCCCTTTTCCCCAGCTAAATAGGTATGGCCGCCATTCCCATTAGAGGATGCCACGATGCAATTACAAAGCCTCTGTGCACCAGGACAGTAGAAACCCCCCACAAGTGACCCCATTCTGGAAACTACACCCCATAAGGAATCTAACGAGGGGGGCAGTGGGGATATGGCCCCCTGGTGACGGCCACATTTGGGCCGTGAAAATGAAAAAATTGTATTTTTTATTTTCATGGCACATGTTCCACTTATGTGCCCGTCACCAGTGGGGTCCATATGCTCACTGTACCCCTTGTTGGTTTCCTTATGGGGTGTAGTTTCCATAATGGGGTCACTTGTGGGGGGTTTCTACTGTCCTGGCAGCACAGGAGCTTTGTAATTGCGACATGGCCTCCATCCTCCATTCCAGCCTCTAAATGGCGCGCTGTCCTTTTGGTCGCTTGCCCTGTGCCCATATGGCACATTATATCCACATGTGGGGTATTTTCGTACTCAGGGGAAATTACCCTACACGTTTTGTGTTCACTTTCTTTTTTAACCCCTTGTGGAAAAGGAAAATATCAAGGCTAGACCAACATTTAGTGTAAAAAATGTTAAATTTTTACACAATCATTCATCTTGTCTTGATTTTTTTCATTTTCACAAGGGGTTAAAAGATAAAAAAAACACTAAATGTGTAGAGCAATTTCCCCTGAGTATGGAAATACCCGACATGTGGACATAAAGCGCCATGCGGTTGCAGGGTAAGCCTCCAAAGGGAAGGAGCGCCATTTGGCTTTTTGAGGCTGGATTTGGCTGGAATGGATTTCGAGGGGCCATGTTGCATTTAAAAGGCCCCTGTGTTGCCAAGACAGTTGAACCCCCCCACAAGTGACCCCATTATGGAAACTACACCCCTCAGGGAATGTAACAAGGGGTGTAGTGAGCATATGGACCCCACTGGTGATGGGCACAAATGTGGAACAATATGGCGTGAAAATGAAATATTACATTTTTTACACTATAATGTTGGTTTAGCCTTAAATTTTTCATTTTCACAAGGGGTTAAAAGAGAAAATAACACACAAAATGTGTAGAGCAATTCCCCCTGAGTCCGTAAATACCCCACATGTGGACATAAAGCGCCATGTGGGTGCAGAGCAAGCCTCCGAAGGGAAGGAGCGCCATTTGGATTTTGAAGGCTGGATTTGGCCAGAATGGATGATGAACGCCATGTCGCATTTACAGAGCCCTCGTGCTGCCAAAACCCTGGAAACCCCCCACAAGTGATCCCATTCTGGAAACTACACCCCTCAAGGGATCTAACAAGGGGTGCAGTGAGGATATGGACCCCTTAATGACGACCACATTTGTGCCGTGAAAGTGAAAAAATGAAATTTTTCCCTTTCACGTCACATTGTTCCACATTTGTGCCCGTCACCAGTGGGGTCCATATGCTCACTGAACCCTTTGTTAGATTCCTTGAGGGGTGTAGTTTCCAGAATGGGGTCACTTGTGGGGGGGTTCCAGTGTTTTGGCAGCTCGAGGGCTCTGTGAATGCGACGTGGCCCTTGAAATCCATTCGAGTAAAATCCAGCTTGCAAAGGCTAATTGGCGCTCCTTCCCTTTGGAGGCTAGTCCTGCGCCCGCTTAGCACTTTATGTCCACATGTGGGGTATTTCCGTACTCGGGAGAAACTGCGCTACATGTTTTTTTTTTTCTTTTATCCCCTTGTAAAAATGAAAAATTAAGGCTAGAACAACGTTTTAGTGTAAAAAATAGAATTTTTCCTTTTTTACACCACATTGTTCTGAAAATCTGTGAAGCACCTGTGGGGTCCAGATGCTCACCGCACCCCTTGTTACATTCCTTGAGGGGTGCAGTTTTCTAAATGGTTTTTAGGTTTTGGCACCCCAGAGCCTCTGCCAACCTGAAGTGGTACAGTCAGAAATGATCAAATATAACGGAGCCATTGAAATTCACTAGGCGCTCCTTTGTATCTGAGGCTTGTGGTTGTGTCAAATAGCGCAATAGGGCCACATATGGGGTATTTCTATCAACTGCAGAAACGGGGCAATCAATATTGGGGTGCATTTCTCTGGTAATAGGTTTATCATTATGAAAGATATTGGATTACAATAAAATCTCTGCACAGAAAATAAAAATTTTCAAATTTCTTACACACTTCGCTTTTATTTCTGTGACTCCCCTAAAGGGTTAAAAAACTTTCTGGATGTGCTTTTTCAGAGTTTGGGGGGTGCAGTTTCTGAAATGGGGTGCTTTGTGGGGCTTTCTAACACACAGTCCCCTCAAATACACTTTGAACCTGAACAGGTCCCTAAAAATATCTGATTTTGAAATTTTACAGAAAATTTGGAAAATTGCTGCTAATGTTTTAAGCTTCCTATTGTCTAAAAAAAATGAAATATAGTTTAATAAATGCCGCCAACATAAAGTAGACATGTTGCTAATGCTGCTCAATATATATATTATGTGGCATAACCATTTTCTGTATAAGCAGAAAGGTTTCAAAGTTTGAAAAATGCATTTTTTCACAATATTTTACGTTATTTTGGTGTTTTTCATAAAGATTCGTTATGAGTATCGACTCCATTTTACCAGAAATGTAAAGTACAATATGTCACGAGAAAACAATCTCAGAATCGTACGGATAGGTAAAAGCATCCCGAAGTTATTAATGAATAAAGTGACACTGGTCATATTCATAAAATTTGTCTCCGTCCTTAAGGCCATTTCAGGCTATGTCCTTAAGGGGTTAATATAAAAAAATATATAAACATAATTTTTTTTTTCTATTATCCCTCCAAGAAAGGGTTAATAAAAAATAATCAATATGTTTTATGAATCTGAAAATGGTGGCATTAAAAAGGTATAAGTTGTCTCGCATAAAACAAGATCTCATCAAACAACGCTGCGACCCTTGGAAGGTGCCAATGAAAATAGTATAAAAATGGCTTTGTCATTAAAGTCCAAAATAGGCCAGTCACTAAGGGGTTAAGGAGACTGAACCTTAATTTCAAATAAAAGCTTTGTTTTAAAGTATGAAAAATAAATAAATAAAAAAAATATATATATATATAATATATAAATTGCAAACTTGCTTTATTTCACATCCCCTATTGATTTAGTTATAACAAAATAGACACTTTGCAGCAAACATATTTGTCAGTGTAATTTCTTAAACTGGCATACGTTAACAAAACACAGGTTAACAGCAGTATTTTTAAACTATTTAGTGCATATGGCCAACTGAAGCGCAAGCACATAGTGTGTTTTTACCCCTATATACTTGACATGTTGTCTAAATATGGATTTTAATATGCCTGATTCTGCTTAGCCTAACTCTATGGCCAAAATTAAAAATATGCCTGTAATATGCTTGTGTAAAATTGGCCAAGGGCTGTAAATGTACATTCATAGCATTTTAATACTGGTGGCTGAAGAAGCTGGATGCAGCCCTAGGGAGTCCTGGAAAACATATAGCTACATATTTAGCTTATGGCTAGGTTTATAGGCTGACGAAACTACGTCTGTTCCCCATTAATGGCTGTTTTTGAACGTTATACAGACGGAATTAATGAACATGGTCATTAATTCCGGCCATTGGTAATGCTAAACAACGGCCATTCACGCGGAACGTCTGTTGTTTCTACAGCATGGGAACGTAGCCTATGGTTGTAAGGCTAAACAAGTAAGGCTTTATTCACACTCCAGTTCAAGACCCCTCCTTCAGCACGTTAGGAAGAATAGACTGCTACTAATTAAAATATTATGACAAATTCCAACTATATGCCATAACCCTAGTAATCAGGAGTTTATTTTTATCAAATCTGTATTTTATTTTTAAAAGTAACAGTGGATACTGACATAGTATTATTTTTGTACAGAGGAAGTAATAACAAGTAAACAGTGAGTATAGGGTATAAAAGTCCACATAACTTGGATGGTGGTCCACAAGAGGGTAGGAAGTAAACAGTTATTTCCGATCGGTGAGATGTAGAATATGTCCATTGGGTGACATCCAGCAGAGGATGTCAGCTGCGTAAGCTGACCCAACAATCCCTTACAAATAGAGGAGGGCATGTCAGCCTACAGTATAAGTAGGTCTAGCGACTTCGTGCAGAAAAAATAGAGATAAAGTAATACAATAGAGAAGTAGTGGGCCTCTAGTCAGGGAGTTTAATTTTAAACCTTTTTCATTTGTATTCCGCCCTTACTTTGCAAGTCTTGCATTGTCTTAGTACATTGTGATACCTGTTTTTAATTGATAAATATATTATGGATAAAATAATATGTATATTTATTTCTAGGTTCCAGTCTGAAAGAGAAAGTGGAGACAGGAATTTTGCCATTGGATATTACCTAAAAGAAAAAAAGGTGTGTAACCCACCACACACACACACACACACACACACACACACACACACACACACACACACACACACACACACTATCAAGTTCAACCTAAAGTATAAGACTTCTGTGTTTATCTATATGAAGTCAAACAAACCGTATGAGGTAGATGCCAATCACTGGGGAAAAAGAAGTCCTTTCTACCTTCGAAATGGCAATCAGAATAAATCCCTGGATCATAATACAGTCAAAATTTATATAGAGTAAACACACCAATGAGCCAAAACACTTAAACCACCTATCAAGGAGTAGGATCAGTGGTGGATTGAGTAGACCATAGGACCTGGGCTGTTGCCCAAATTTGAACCCCCCCTTCTTCCTTCTCTTTACCCTATCTGCTGTATAGTTCATACCACATTATTTTAAAATCAGCCAACATTTTGCCCACAAGGTTATAACAGCCATGTTTTGCCACACAAGGTAATACTGTACCTTTTGTGTCCCTGCATTGTAAAAGTGTCCCCTTTAGCATCAAGTAAATAGTCAGTTAATAGGTAACAAGGTAATAGGTAAATAGGTAACTGTTGTAACAAGATAATCTATAATCATCTGTTCACACATAGCATTTGATTAAACGGGTAGTGCGGCGCTAAACAATTATTCACTAAATAACACACATTACAAAGTTACACTTAGTTACTATGTTAGTGAATCACCCCCTTCCCTGTGCCCCCCCCCCCCCCCCCTCCGGAAGTGTAGTGCTCTATACATGCCTCTTGCCGACACCCGCCCGCCATCTTGTGCCAATGATCATCTTCGGACTGACGGCCGAACCGTTCCCTGTGCCGGCCGCCCTCTGCCGCGTCATCAGCTGCTCAGGCGCGATTGGCTGAGCACAGTTATGCGGTGAATAATTAGTGAATAATTGTTTAGCGCTGCACTACCCTTTTTAACTTTTATTTGTGCTACTCTGTCACGAATTGCGCAATAAGCGGTAAATCAGCAATAATTTTGCCGACATTGTGCTGGCATTGTGGCCAAAATAGCGATATTTTATGATGATTGTGAAAATCACGGCAAAATAGCGCTAATTAAATGCTCTGTGTGAATATGGTCTTAGTGGTTTTAATTAGCGAATTTACAGTAAGTATGAAGCAAATCTCTTTGTTAGCTGGGCAGTTGGCTTATCAGCCTGCTGCCTTTGAAGTCTGTGCCTCTTTGGGTGACAGGAAAAGTTGGATCAAGTCATGGGAAACTTGGAGAAGTTTCCCAAGACTGGATCCAGCTTTTCTGGGCACCCGGGGAGGAGCGGCACGGACTTCAAAGGCAGCCGACTGACGAGCTAACGAAGAAATTTGCATGTATGTATACACTAAACGACTCTGACATTCCGAGACGTGGATCACGTGTCCTCCCTCTCTGATGGGCTGGGTTAGCAAGACACAGGTCACCTGACCCACTGACATCACCTTCAGTGGGCGGGCCTTTAGTAAGCTATATGTTTAGTTTTTTTTTTTACTATTGGTTCTCTGTTTCCGTTACCCCCTTTCTCCCCGCCCATGATCACTGTGTGACCCTCTGTCAGCATTTCCCAACCGGGGTGCCGCGGCACACCAGTGCGCCGGGAGAACCCGCCAGGGGTGCCGCGGGATCCCGGTGGGAAATAAGCGCTGTCTCTTTAACATCCCGAGAAGCTGCGGCCGCGCAGCTTCTCGGGATGCACGGATCACTTTCATGTTCCGCCCGCACTATGAGCGGGCGGAACATTAAAGTAAGCAGAATATAGGAGCAGGAAGTGTCGGCATCCTGCTCCTATATTCACTCCCATAGGGAGGCCGGGACGTGACCTCTCCTGCAGGCGTGATGATGTGACGTCATCATGCCTGCTGGACGTCCCGACCCCGCGGCTCGCAAGATGGAGCCCAAAGAGGAGGAAGAGCTGCTACCTGCAGCTACAGCGCGTATTAGGTGAGTAGGATGTTTGTTTTTTTAAGGGGCATAGCAAGGGGGCATTATTAGTTCATGGGGGGCACCTCAAGGGCATTATTAGTATATGGGGGCACCTCTGGGGGCATTATTAGTATATGGGGGCACCTCTGGGGGCATTATTAGTATATGGGGGCACCTCTGGGGACATTATTAGTATATGGGGGCACCTTTGGGGGCAATATTAGCTCATGGGGGCACCTCTGGGGGCATTATTAGTACATGGGGGCACCTCTGGGGTTGTTATTAGTTCATGGGGGCACAGCAGGGGGCATTAGCTCATGGGGGCACCTCTGGGGGCATTATTAGTATATGGAGCCCACCCCTGGGACATTCTTAGTATATGGGGGCACCTCTGGGGGCATTATTAGTTCATGGGGGCACCTCTGGGGGCATTATTAGTTCATGGGGGCACCTCTGGGGGCATTATTAGTTCATGGGGGCACTTCTGGGGGCATTATTAGTTCATGGGGGCAACTCTGGGGGCATTATTAGTTCATGGGGGCACCTCTGGGGGCATTATTAACTCATGGGGGCATTATTAGCTCATGGGGGCACAGCAGAGTATCCTACATACAGGGGGCATCCCACATTCCTACTCGCTTTACTGCACATAACACCAAACAGCGCAGTTACTTTGGGAGCCGACAGGAGGGAGAAAGGGAAGGAAGTTGCTAGAAATGTGCGGAGCCTAAATTGTTTGTCTCGCAGGTTCTGAAGAGATGAAAAGTAGCTGAAAGAAATCATCATGGCGGATGGAGAGGAAAAGGGAAAGTGACTCCTCAGATCAAAGAAGACGTCACCTGTGAGTCACTGTATGACGGTTTTCTTATTTTGTAGAACATTATTTAGTAGGGGTGCCGCGAGTAAATTTTTTTTTCCAAGGTGTGCCCCGAGGTGGAAAAGGTTGGGAAACACTGCTCTATGTGGCCCCCTCTGTGTCTCTCTCTCTCTCTCTCTCTCTCTCTCTCTCTCTACCTTCTTCCCATTCTTCCACACTGCCCACCATGAACACTGTGTGTGGCCCCCTCCTCTCTACCTCCGCCTCAGTCTCCCTTCCTCCCGCAGCTGATCACTTTGTGGTTCCCTTTTATCTGTCTCTCTCCACCCCACCCCTTGCTCCCCATGAGCACTGCTTGTAGCCCCCTCCTCTCCCTGTCACATTTCACCTCTATCTCCGTTCCCCCCCTGCCACCGTCCATGGTCACTGTGTGCCCCCCACCCCTGGGTGTTCTTACAGCGCAGCTGTTGTGAGGGGTGTAATAGACATTGCTAGTGCTTGAGTGCATGTAAAGCACCAATCACTACCAATGTTTATTATGGTGGACATGGTCAGTAGTAATTACAGTGGTGCCTTGGATTACGAGCATAATTCGTTACGGGTTAATGCTTGTAATCAAACCAAAGCAATGACATCTAAAACAACTGAAAAAAACATATAGAAATAGCTCAATAAGTCATATAAGTTTCTGTACAGTATAGTATCAGCGTATGGAGTATAGTAAGTGCATAAACCTGAAAAAACTTCTGCAGTTTGTAGATACAGAATGGAATGGAAGATCACCATAATGCAGTAGCATAGTACAACAGAGGTCTGTATGGTCACATGACAGCAATCCTGAAATCCTGAAGTGGATCTGCCATGATTTAGGAGGTAAGGGAGACTTCTGGGTCAGAGTACAGTGCTGTAGACCCTGCTGTGCAGACCATACCCCTCTCCCACCCAGTACAGGGAGCTCTTACACCAAAGCAATGCTCTTGAACTTAGTTCAATTTTGAAAAACTCTTTCAAAACTCTCTCAATCCAAGTTACTCTTAAACCAAGGTACCACTGTACTTTGTTTTTACACAGTCCTGTGTTCACTGTGGAAAGTAGTAATGACAAGCAGTGGGCCCTGAAGAAAGCTAAGGGTCGGTTACAAACAGACAAATCAGGGAAAAGCACTGCATCATGTAGTTTCCCGACGCCATTTTGGTTCTAGACCGGCTTTTAGAAAAAACTTGTAAGTGAGGAGCGGCTCCAGCAAGAAAGACGGGACACGTGTCAAAATACTCAGGGGCAACATCTCTTAAGGGTCTCAGGAGAGTTTCCCGCAATGAGGAAGTTATCCAGGTAAGGAAAGATGACATGTGCCATAACCTCAGCCAATACCTTGGTGAAAATCCTAAGGCTTGAGATATCTGAAAGAACAAAGCCCTACACTGAAGATGTAAAAGGACCTTTTTTTAAACATAACTGCGACTCTGAGGAATTTCTGATGCTTGGGGCAGAGACGGATATGGTATTATGCATGATTTTGTAGTTGAGGTTTTAGGGAAATAACCAGGGCTGTATTTACCACTAGGCATCTGTGGTCTGGTGCCTAGGGCAGCACCTTGCAGGGGGGCAGCACCAGGGAGCAGGGGGGAGGAAACAACTTTTTTTTATTATTTTTTAGAATCCTACCTCCCTTTCAGACTTGCCATAAATCTGGTTTCTTTTTGAAGGGGGTATGGTGGTATTGGTCAGGTCTGGTGGTGTTATCCAGTCACAGTATGGCGGTATTTTTCAGGTCTGGTGTGGCAGTGTTAAATGTGATGGCTGGAGCTATTACCTGCCAAACGAACAATCCCGTGGGGAGAATTTCTTCAAACAATATGCAGACGGCTCTAATCATTGATTCAGTGTGGAAATTAATTTGTTTTAAGCAGTTAAAAACCATGAAAATTGCCATTCAGACAATGTTTCTCTATGTAGAGAAATGCATGTGGCCAAAATGATGCTCCCATTTCTTCTCCAGTAGTCATGTGCTGTTACCAGGATTATTGGCCATACGCCTATTGGTTGCTGCATGATGGTCTGGATTTCGCTCCATGTGGTGACGTACAGTAAATGTGGGAACACTGCCTAAGACTGATCAGATATCAATATGATGATCAGAAACTAGAAAATCATGATGCTAATTGGTGAGTGAAGATGGGTTTCTTAACCCCTTCGTGCTGCAGCTAGTTTGGGCCTTAATGACCAGGCTAATTTTTCAAAATCTGACCTGTCTCACTTTATGCTCTTATAGCTCAGTGATGCTTTAACGTATGCTAGCGATTCTGAGATTGTTTTTTCGTGACATATGGCACTTTATGTTAGTGGCAAAATTTGGTCACTATTTTGTGTGTTTTTTGTGAAAAACATCAAAATATTATGAAAAATTTAAAAAATTTGCATTTTATGAACTTTGAAATTCTCTGCTTCTAAAAAAAGAAGTCGTAGCACATAAATTAGTTACTAAGTCAAATTACCAATATGTCTTCTTTATTCTGGCATAATTTGGTATACATATTTTACTTTTTTAGGGTGTTATGGGGCTTAGAAATTTATCAGCAAATTATCACATTTTCGTGAAACTGATTTTTTTAGGGACCAGTTCTTTTTTTAAATGGATTTAGAAGTCTGGTATCCTGAAAACCCCCATAAGTGACCCCATTTTGGAAACTACACACCTTAAAGAATTAATCTAGGGGTATAATGAGCATTTTAACCCTACAGGGGCTGGAGGAAAGTATTCACAATTAGGCAGTAAAAAAAATTGAAAATTTTAATTTTCCAATAATATATACGTTTAGATTAAAGTTTCTCATTTTCAAAAGGAATATGAGACAAAAAGCACCCCAAAATTTGTAACGCAGGTTCTCCTGAGTACAATGGTACCCCATATGTGGGCGTAAACCACTGCATGGGCACACAGGAGGGCTCAGAAGGAAAGGAGCGCCAATTAGCTTTTTCAATGCAGATTTTGCTGAAGAAGTTTCCGAGCGCCAGGTGCGTTTGCAGAGCCCCTGTAGTGTCCGCAGAGTAAAATCTCCCAATAAGTCACCCCATTTTAGAAAGTGCACCCCTCAAAGAATTTATTTTGGGGTGTGGTGAGCATTTTGACCCCACAGGTATTTGAGGAAAGTATTCAAAAGTAGACAGTAAAAATGAAAAACTCGATTTTTTCCAATAATATGTTCCTTTAGTTTGAAATTTCTCAATTTCTCGAGGAACAGGAGAGAAATGTCACCCCAATATATGTAAAGCAGGTTCTCCTGAGTAGAACGGTACCCCATATGTGGGCGTAAACCACTGCATGGGCACACAGCCGGGCTCAGAAGGGAAGGAGCGCCAATTAGCATTTTCAGTGCAGATTTTTCTGAAGAAGTTTCTGAGCGCCAGGTGCGTTTGCAGAGCCCCTGTAGTGTCAGCAGAATAGATTCCCCCCAAAAGTCACCCCATTTTGGAAAGTGCACCCCTCAAAGAATTCATCTTTGGGTGTGGTGACCATTTTTACCCCACAGGTATTAGAGGAAAGTATTCAAAATTGGCCAGTAAAAATGAAAAACTCGAATTTTTCCAATAATATGTTGGTTTAGTTTGAAATTTCTCAATTTGACGAGGAACAGGAGAGAAAAGTACCCCAAAATCTGTAACGCAGGTTCTCCTGAGTACAACGGTACCCCATATGTGGGCATAAACCACTGTATGGGCACACAGCAGGGCTCAGAAGGGAAGGAGCGCCAATTTACAGGAGCAAAACCGCAGCTAGTAATGGTTATTAGAATAGCGCAGTTACTAAAATAAAATAAAAAAATGAGATTACAGGTAATGTGGGGTGGTTATGGGCAACCTGAGGTGGTTACAGGTAATCTGGGGTGGTTACGGACAACATGGGGTGGTCACGGGCAACCTGCTGTGGTTACGGCAACCTGGAGTGGTTACAGGCAACGTGGGGTGGTTACGGGCAACGTGTGGTGGTCACGGGCAACCTGCTGTGGTTACGGCAACGTGGGGTGGTTACGGCAACGTGGGCTGGTTACGGGCAACGTGGGCTGGTTACGGGCAACGTGGGCTGGTTACAGGCAACGTGGGCTGGTTACGGGCAATCTGCTGTGCTTACAGACAATCTGGGATGGTTACAGGAAACATGGGGTGGTTACGGGCAACCTGCAGTGCTTACAGACAATCTGGGGTGGATACGGGCAACGTGGGGTGGTTACGGGCAACCTGCAGTGCTTACAGACAATCTGGGGTGGATACGGGCAACGTGGGGTGGTTACGGGCAACCTGCAGTGCTTACAGACAATCTGGGGTGGTTACGGGCAATGTGGAGTGGTTACGGGCAACCTGCAGTGCTTACAGACAATCTGGGGTGGTTACGGGCAACGTGGGGTGGTTACGGGCAATGTGGGGTGGTTACGGATAAACTGAAGTTCTTATAGGCAATCTGGGGTGGATACCTGTAATCTGGCATGGGCACCGCAATCTGGAGGGGGTCATTGGCAATTTGGGGTGGTCAGAGGCGACGTGCGGTGGTCAGAGGCGACGTGCGGTGGTCAGAGGCGACGTGCGGTGGTCAGAGGCAACGCGCGGTGGTTACGTGCAATCTGGGGGGGGGGTTACATGTAATCTGGCATGATTACGGGGAACCTGGGGGGTTATGTGCAACCTGGAAGGGTTACAGACAATCTGGGATTGTTACTGATAAACTGAAGTGCTTATAGGTAATCTGGGGTGGGTACATGTAATTTGGAGTGGTTACGGGTAATCGGGAGGGGGTCACTGGCAATTTGTGGTGGTTACGGGCAACGTGCGGTGGTTACGGGCAACGTGCGGTGGTTACGGGTAATCTGGGGAGGGGTTAGGGGTAATTTGGGAGTAAACTGCAATTATTACTATAATAAAAAGTGTGTGTTTTATTTTTTTGTATGTTTGTAACTTTTTGTACTTTACATATTCATTTTCACTGTATTACTATGATTACTGTGATATTTTCTATCTCAGTAATCATAGTTCAGTGACAGAGACCAAATTGGTCTCTGTCACTTTAAATTTTCAGAGTTGGCTGGTTGTGAAGCGCATGCGCACTTCATAACCAGCCAGGACGTCGAGGAGGAAGGAGCTCCGTGGATCCGGTGAGTATATGGGGAAGGGGCGGGGGGTGACTGGGTGACGGGGGTGACAGGGGGGGGGGCGACGTGGGGGGTGGGGGGACATCACTTTTTATCCCCTGTCACCAGTCATTCAGGGTGACAGGGGATAAAAAGTGCCTGGATGCACATGGCACAAGCGATCAGCGGTATATAGTATATACCGCTGATCGCTTGTACCGGGACCCCACAGGGGGGGTCCCCGATGACTGCCCCATGCTCTCCGCTACCTCCGGTGGGGGAGAGCATGGGGCTTTCATTGATTTTAAATTTTCCATCGCTGTGAACCGACATCACAGCGATGGCGGCGGCCATCTTGGAAATGATGGCCGCCGGGGGAGGGGGGGTTAGTGATCGCCCTACTAGGGGGGGCTTATCTGAGGTCTGGGGGACATTTATTTCATCTCCCCCCGCCGTAGATTCACGGCGGGGGGAGATGAAAGGCGGCGGCAGCACCGGTAATCTCCTTACCGACGGCCGCCGCTATAACGTTAATAGCGGCGATCGTCGGTAGGGGGTGGGCCAGGACGGACCCCACACACTGCCCCAACCCCTCAGCTACCTCCTGTAGCCGGGGGGATGGGGTGGGGGCCGACGGCCTTATTCTCTGCCATCGCCGTAAAAAGCTGATGGCAGCAGAATAAGGACCCTTAGTGACCGGTCACTAAGGGGTTAAGGATAGTGCCTAGGGCAGCAGCAGCTGTTAATACAGCACTGGTAATAATAGTACGAGAAGTACCATTAGGCTGCATCCCCACGTACCGTGTTCCTCACGGAACACAGACTTGGATTGCCTGTAACGGAGTCCCCCCGCACCCGGGCAGTATCTGTGATAAGATGCTGAGAGTGGGGGAACTGTATTCATATGTGCCGTGTTGTAATGACAGCGCCGCGCAGCTGATTCATTACAGCACGGCGCATATCTGTACAGTTCCCCGTTAAGGCAATCCACGTCCGTGTTTCGTGAGGATGCAGCCTAATGGTACTTCTCGTACTATTACCAGTGCTGTATTACCAGCTGCTGCTGCTGCCCTAGGCACTAAACCTGAAGACACCCCACCTTCACTCCAATTAGCATCATGATTTTCTAGTTTTTGATCAACATATTGATAACTGATCAGTCTGTCATTGCAATGACGGATGCTGTAGTATGTTAAACAACGGTATCTATTTGGTATTTAAAACAAGGGTCGTGGTTTTGAGTATCAAATAATGGTCATTGGAAATGCTTATGTGAACAGAGCCTAAAATTGACATGGAAAAGGAGTAATGAATTTTATTTGACAATTTTTAATTGTAGCAACAAGTTATCAGCAGCTGTTGCTAGGACAAATGCTCTGATGGCATAAATGCAATCAACAATAACTAACTAGTCACACCACACAAAATATTATGTACAGTGTACGTAGATTGATAAATCGTAGCTTGAGCGCGTTCAGTCAGAGACACAAATGGTATGGGGGGACAGCAGTAAAATAGGGTTTTCTATCTCTTCATTAGGTGTCTTGGTTTTCATCTTTTATCCCGCTCTAGGATGCAGAAGCTGTACTTTTGCTGCTCGACGGTACTAGGTCACTTGCCCAAAGTGGTCCCAGTGTGGATAGTGGCTGGTAAATAAACAGGCAGAATGGGGATTGGTGCTGACATTAGTATAAAGGCCATTTTTCACGTAGTGATGTAGAGGAGGAAGCGCACGCCATCCTGTCAGGTCAGATCCTGCTTCTTGTTCCCGCTTGCTGTCTGTGCTATTACATGCACATACATCGAGTGGGAAGGAGCAGGAGGGGCTGTGGGGTGCCCAGACGATCTTTAGATTGTCCGAGTGGCCCACTGAAGAAAGCAGTGGTCTGCTGACGTTGTTCCTACTGCACGGCGCGAAAGGCTGCAAATTAGCGCTATGGCAATCAGGATTTTTAGACCTGTTTTTAAGACTACAATCAGTGGTTTTGTGGTTTCTTCACAGTCGCTATTACGCCAAACTATTATCGGCCTGAACAGTCGATAATCAGCCAAGTATGGTTGATAATAGTTTGGTGTAATAGGGCCCTTAGACTGGAGTCATGGCAGACAGCACAAGTTCAGAGTCAGCAGTCTGGGTCATGCACAGGAGGGTCACCATAGATTTAGGGTATACATACTTATATAGGGCCGACATACATACATAGAGATCAACCAAGACACCGCAGAGACACCATCACATGTCTCAACGTCAGTGTATTGTAGAACATTGCCCCCTGGGAAATCACGTATTCAAAAGAACACTGAAGAGACACCATCACGTCTCGACGTCAGTGAACTAGCCAGACCTTCCTCCGGGAAGGAATAACCAAGCCAAGGAATGTCTGCAATCCAGGAAATCACCCAAGAAAGGTATCCATCCACGGACATCTGCTTCTGGGTTTTTGCCCCTCATCAGTGTGGAGTAGGAATCTGGCTAGTGGGAGCAATGACTAGTAAGTGCATGCAAAAGGACTCTGGTTGACCTTGGGGAGATCAACCAAAACAGGGGGCAATGTTCTAGAATACACTGACGTTGAGACATGTGATGGTGTCTCTGCGGTGTTTTGGTTGATCTCTTTGAGGTCAACCAGCGTCCTTTTGCATGCACTTTCTAGTCATTGCTCCCACTAGCCAGATTCCTACTCCACACTGATGAGGGGCAAAAACCCTGAAATATGGAAAGATGAATGTCCAGCTCCAGACTTAGTTCCCTTGCAATGCTTTATTGAAGTAAAAACAGACACCTCATAGTCCAAAGACCGACATGTTTCGGGCAAAGCCCTTAAACGTGGTAAGGGCTTTGCCCGAAACGTGTCTGTCTTTGGACTATGAGGTGTCTGTTTTTACTTCAATAAAGCATTGCAAGGGAACTAAGTCTGGAGCTGGACATTCATCTTTCCATGTATCCTGAATGGCTGTTTGCCGAACAGCAGTCCTGTGCACCGTCTAAAGTTCCCAGGAGAACCGGTGAGTGTGTTTCTATAAAAACCCTGAAACAGCTGTCTGTGGATGGATACCGTGCTTGGGTGATTTCCTGGTTTGGAGACATTCCTTGGCTGTTCCTTCCCGGAGGTCTGGCTAGTTCACTGACGTCGAGACGTGATGGTGTCTCTGCAGTGTTCTTTTGCATACTTGACATACATACATAGGGCTGGCTTTAGGGTATATTGTACCCTGTTTGCATAAATTGTTCTGTGCCCCTATATAATAAGTCTCTCTATAGTGTAGGCCCCTAGCGTAGGGGGCAGTAATGGCTATACTCCCCTCCTAAAGAGTGACAACATTCAAGGTGCATTTTTTGTTTAAAATATTGGTGTTGGTCGGAAGAAAAAGTTTGCCCTCCAATTTTTGTATTTTTCTTGTTATTTATATATTCCTGGAGTTATAATGTAGTGTAATATAATGACTAAGCTATTCTACCATACCTTAAGCCCCGACGTACATATTTATCGTATGTTTCTGTGTCTTTGAGAGCAAAGGGGTTATCCAGAGTAAAAAAATGTATGTCTGTGGGTAGAGTAAAAATAAAGAAATAATACCTACTCTGTGAGACATGATTACTTGGTTATCACATTTTTTTTGTGTATTAACGTGTATTTTGTGTGCTTTAAAATTAGGTAATCTCAACCTCGTGCCTACAGAGAAACCTCTCTAGGTGGACTAACACTTACGGCGCCGGGGGTATTTTTAAGCTATGGCCGAGGAGGGGGTGGTTATAGACTTGTGATGTCTCAAGGCATCTCAGCCATTCAGTGGCCGTAGCGGAGTCCCGCCTCAGCCGCTGAATGGCTGAGCTGCCTTGAGACGTCACGTCTCCTGCCACAGCTCACACCAGGAAGCTGCCGCGGGACGGGTTTACAGGGCGGCGTGATCCGGGACCCGGTGCTGGAATCAGGGAGGTAAGTGATTGCCGCCATCTATAACCATCCCCTCTTCGGCCATAGCTTATTAAATACCCCTGGGCCGGAGTTCCCATTTAAAAACACACTCCACTACTGTCCCTATATAATATAGTGGACCCACCAAAAAGGGTCTAAATGGGTTATCCAATGAAAAACATGGCTACTTTTTTCCAGATATAACACAACTCTTGTTTCTAGTTCAGCTACATTCACTTTAATGGAACAAAGTTGCAAAACTTATATATGTGTGTTCAATATGAGTGGAAAGATAAAGGAGTACGCTATAAATATAATTCCTTGTTGGTAAATGATAGTCTGGGTAGGAGTTGGTATTCTTACAGGTAGTATATAGGTATGCTCAGAGCATAGGTAGATCTAAGATATGAGGTGCACGAGAAGCTTAGGGAAGTATAGTGACATATAAGCTGTTAGAATGACTAAAGATTATGTAGGAGTATATTAATGTGTAAATATGGCTGGGCAAACTAAATTATGTTATGACCAAGTAGCATGCTGTAAGCCTATGGAAAAGTAATAAAACAACCTAAATCCAACAAAAATAATGCAAAGGCGTGCAGTTGTACGCAACCAGTATATAACAATGAGGACGCATGGGGCTGCACTAGCAGCCAACATAAAATGAAGAAGGCTTAGTCAAATAGCAGGTGTAAGCTTGGTAATGGCGTGTCAGAGTGACATGGGCAAGCCTCAGGGGGATGGAGGGAACATAGTCCGGCCTATGAAAGGAACCCGGAAAGTAGTTGTTAAGTTCAGGAGCTCATATGGATGACTAGGATTCTTTTAAGCGTTGCCCCTCTTCTGGGGTACAGACCAGATGTTTGATGTCCTGACGAGAGGTCAATAGTCGCTCTGAGGTTAGCCACTTGTACGAGATTCCTCTGTCTCTGAGCAGCTTGGTATTGGTAGCGAATGTTCTACGTTGCTTCAAGGTTTCCGGGGACAAATCCAAGAACACTGAGACGTTGTGGTGCTCATCCGATATTTTCCCTTCTCTCCTTGTTGAAGCCAAGAATTGGGATTTCACGCGTAGGAAATTAATCCTAGCAACAACGTCCCTGGGTGTCGTCGGGGGTAGGTGGTGGGGTCTAGGGATCCGTCTCACCCAGTCGACCATCAGCTCAGCCTGTGTGCAATTGGGCAGTACTTGTTTGAGAAGTTTTTGAATAAAGGCTGGCATTTCTGCTAGAGTGACAGATTCAGGAATATTTCGAAACTTTAAATGATTGCGTCTATTATAGTCGTCCAACGCTGCAAGTTTACGCTCAGAGTATTGGATTCTTCCTCCAAGCATTCACATGTATCAAATGTAGAATTTTGAGCATCAATCATTTTGTTAATTTTTAGTTCCGCCAACAGCATCCTATCCTCCACTGCTTTCACTGATGGAGCAAGGGAGGCAAAGAGTCGATCTCTTCAGATCAAAAGGGAGTCTTTAATGGTAGAGACCATGTCCTTGATAAGGAAGGAGGATAACTGGGTGGTTTCCTTTAAAAGCGAGTCAATGTACTGTATATGTCAAGAGTCTCTTTTCAGATTCTTCAATAAGGGAGACAGTGAGAGGTATGCAGTCTTTGGATTTTGCATCAGAGGATGCTGAGAAGATGCATGTGTTGTAATTGTATTGTAGGCTTGAGGAGGATAATGAGAGCAAGGAATCTTGGCACCTTGAGCATATGAGTTGCTGACAAATGTTGGGGCCGTAGGTGAGAGGCTGCTATTTCCATGAGAAGCCCGATCAGATGATGTGGTTTGTGGCAGTGTAGCAGCGCTAATAGCATCAGGTTATTCAGGATTAGTCGATGCAGGGACGGGCAGGCAGAGATTTGACAGCAATTTCGAGGACAGGGCCGCTGCTGAAGATGAGGGAAAAGGAGTCTGGGAGAGAGATTGTTCTGTTGCTCTCTCGTGTCGGCTGAGCACAGTCGATATGAATGTGTGCTGCCTGTCCTATTTCTCCTGGATCTCCTCTTAGACGCCTTAGTAGGCGATTGATTACCTGGAGTGTCCCCTTGGGGTTGTGGTATCTGTTCAGGTACTGTGGGAGCCCACCACGGCGCGCCGGCTTTGGAAAAAAAAGCATTGAGAAGGTACCTTGGAAGCGTGTCGGCGCCATCTTGTGCCGCCGTGGCCGGGGGGAGAGAGAATTGTATCCGTCTCCGCACCGCTGCCTTTTTCGACGTTGTGCGCATCTCAGGAGGTGCAGGGAAGATTTAAGAGTCCTCCGGTGATATATATAAAAAGATTAAAATCCAGGTATAAGCTGTTGTGTTGCTATTAGAGCGGAGCTCCGCTGCAGCGCGTCCTGTCCCTTCAGCAGCAGGCCACACCCCCCCTTGGGTAACCCCTTTAAGGCTAGGTTCACACTATGTATCTGTGCGGCTGTATTGCGGGCGGTAAATCATCGGCCGGATTTTTCCGGTTCATGCGTACGCTGGAAAGTATACGATATACGGCTGCACAGTGTACATATACGGCTGCACAGTGCACACTATGTATGAATCTACGGCCCTATCGTAAACGGACCCCGTAAAAAATGAACAAGACCATTGTTTGCGGCTGGAAATGCGGCCGTGGATTGACAGGCGGTCCGTACGGAGTACTTTAAAAATAGCCGGCAATGATGCCGAATGCCGATGCATTGGCGCTCCTGGATTGGGCGGCAGCAGGCTGGTAAGATTTAGGCTGGGGAGGGCCTAAAACAATGGCTCTTCCCACCCTGGTGTTACCAGGCAGCTGTCGCTTGGTTTTTAACCCGGCTGGTTATAAAAATAGGGGGGACCCTATGCGTTTTTTTAAATTATTTATTTATTTAAAAAAAAACGCTTAGGGTCCCCCCTATTTTTATAATCAGTCGGGTTAAAAACCAAACGACAGCAGCCTTGTAACACCACGGTGGGAAGAGCCATTGGTTTTGGCCTTCCCCAGCCTAAATCTGACCAGCCTGCTGCCGCCCGGTCCAGGAGTGCCAATTTTGACGCTCTGGGACCACTGGCACCCGGCTCTTCCCAGTACCCCTGATGGCATTGGGTACTGGGGTAATAATGGGGGGTTAGTGTTAGCCATTTTATACCGGCTAACACTAGGCCCCAACTTAGTAATGGATTCCGCCTATTAGATGGCTTCCACTACTAAGTCTATAAAGTAAAGAAATAAAAACAACACACAAGTGAAAAATTTTTTTTATTCAAATAAAAACACCCCCACACCCCTCATTGACCATTTTATTAAAAAAAAAACACCAAACAACCGCTGGTCATCGACGTAGTCCACGTAATCCGACGTAATCCACAGCATACCAATATCTGAAAAACAAAAAGGGAGAAACACACAAAAAACACACAAACAAAAGCACAACACCCATCGTGAGCGGTGTTGTGCTCCTTACAGTATGCAGCATCTTTACAGATCGCTGCTTACAGTTAAGGGGTTAAGGGAGGATGTATTGCATCCCCCTTAACCCCTTGGTGGCCAGACTGATGTCAGACCACCCATCCCAGCAAGGAAGGGATTAAGTGATCCCCCTTCCTTGCTGGGAGGGGTGCAGGGGAGGGGGTGGGGAGAGCTTTATACTCACCCCGATGCAGGGCCGGGACAAAGGGTAGGCCAGGGTAGGCGATGGCCTAGGGTGCCATCTAGTGGTGAGTTACAGGGGGCACAATTTCAATCTCCAAAAAAAAAAAAAATTACTACAGGCTCCTGTACTCCTGGTGGCCTCAGAGTGCTACCCCTCCCTGCTCACCTTCAGCATCCTCATGTCCTCCCACTCTCTCCCCTCCTGGGCAGGCAGTGTGAATATCCCCTCACCCCGAGCAGGATCATTGCTCTGCCCTGAAGATGGCCTGCAAGGACCTGCTAGGACCTTTCACTCGGACTAGAGGCTCCGCCCCCTCCTCACCATGTGACCTCCTCACTATCTGACTGCTGGAGGCCGTGCGGACTGCTGGGGCTGCTGTCTGGTGAGTTCACTGACTGACTCTCATCATCCTGTAGGTGTAGGGAGGCTGGGAGTGCTGGGAGAGGGAGGTCACCTAGGTCACAGGGCTGCCCCATATAACACTGCCCCATATCCCTGCACTGCTCCTCTATACACAGCACTTCCCATATTGTTCCCCAACCTGTGGGTCACCAGCTGCACCAAAAGTACAACATTCACAGCATGATAGGAGTTGTAGTCCTGCCACAGCTTGGGACCCACAGGTTGGTGAACACATGTGTTTATTATGTACAGGCTAATTCTCCTGACACTGGTGCTTTATATCCTTATTGTATTGGGTCCTTGTACTGGGTCAGGCAGGATCAGTATATGATGTGTATATGGCGCTGTGACTGTGCTGTCATGGTATAGGGGAGGTGTATGTGGTAGGATCAGTATATGATGTGTATATGGTGCTGTGACTGTGCGGTCATGGTATAGGGGAGGTGTATATGGCAGGATCAGTATATGATGTGTATATGGCGCTGTGACTGTGCTGTCATGGTATAGGGGAGGCTCCTGTGCTGCATCATTTTCTCTGTTCCTGAAGTCTGTAACGCTGTATATTCCTGTTATACCTATAGCACAATGTGCACCATCATTATACCCGAGGGGCCTGGTGTGTGACACCTAAATTCTTAGGATTCCATGTGTGACACTACTACATTCAGGTGGCATGGTGTGTTACAGTCAGGGGGTACAGTATACATGGTCCTGTTACAGTCAGGGGGTACAGTATACACGGTCCTGTTACAGTCAGGGGGTACAGTATACATGTCCTGTTACAGTCAGGGGGTACAGTATACACGGTCCTGTTACATTCAGGGGGTACAGTATACATGGTCCTGTTACAGTCAGGGGGTACAGTATACACGGTCCTGTTACATTCAGGGGGTACAGTATACAAGGTCCTGTTACAGTCAGGGGGTACAGTATACATGGTCCTGTTACAGTCAGGGGGTACAGTATACACGGTCCTGTTACAGTCAGGGGGTACAGTATATATGGTCCTGTTACAGTCAGGGGGTACAGTATACATGGTCCTGTTAGGCCTTATGCACACGTTCAGTATTTTTTTCTGGTCCTGAAACAACCCGTGAGAAATTGCGGATTGGACATCCGTATTCCATCCGTATTTCCGTAATTCCATTTTTTTACTACTCATTGCTTTTCAATGCACTTCATCCGGATTTTTTTGCGGAAATACGGATGCCAACATGTTACAATCCATAAACAATCCGTACGCAATTGATTTCAATGAGAGGATCCGCAAAAAAAAATGGGTCCGCACCCGGTCCGCACTAGGACATGTCCTTTTTTTTTTACGGATTGATTTTCATCCATTTCTGCTACTGATCGTGTGAATAGCCCAATAGACTTCAAAGTGCACTAACTCGGATACGGAAATACGGATACGGAAATTACGGAACGTGTGAATAAGGCCTTACAGTAAGGGGTACAGTATACATGGTCCTGATACAGTCAGGGGGTACAGTATACATGGTCCTGTTACAGTCAGGGGGTACAGTATACATGGTCCTGTTACAGTCAGGGGGTACAGTATACATGGTCCTGTTACAGTCAGGGGGTACAGTATACACGGTCCTGTTACAGTCAGGGGGTACAGTATACATGACCCCCACATACAGTATAGCCTCCTGGCTGTCCCCGCATAGCGTACAGTCTATTCTGGGGGGGGGGGGGGGCGCCATTTGTCTTCTCTGCCTAGGGCACCAAAACTCCTTGTCCCGGCCCTGCCCCGATGTGTCCTGTTCGCTGGTCCGCAGCACAATGAAGTCACTGTTCTGCGGACCGGCTCTTTATATGTGCGCTCAGCCAATCAGCTGAGCGCACATATAATTCTAAATGTTTCTTCTAATAATGCTATTGTGATAACATAATTAGAAGAAACATTTGATGTTTTAATTAAAGTAAAGTGATGACTAGTACAGAATGCTCTATTGCTGGCAATATGAATTAACTGCTTACTGGAGCTTCCTGTACTAATTAATATTTAATTAATAAAACACATTTTCGTTGTAATAAAATCAGTTTCGTTGTTCAATAATTTAATTTAAACGAATCCATTATTGTGCAATTAAATATACTGTCAAAAAATAAATATATATATAAATATTTATTTATATATATATTTATTTTAACTGTATATTTAATTGCAAAATGATCGATTCGTTTAAATTTAATTATTGAACAATGAAAGGGACTTTATTACAACGAAAATGTGTTTTATTAATTAAATATATTAACCATGAGAGGCGTCGGCATTACTGCAGAGGATCGCAAACCCCGGTAATAGCAATTCATGTAAACTGTTTCCCTACTTTCCCAGATGCATCCAGAGGTGTTTGCATCACTTTCTAAAGATTTTATTTGTTATTTTTAGTTGAACCAGATTTCCAAGTAAATGACCGTATGTTTTCAGCCGCATGTCTATGTTTTCCCACGGCCGTAGTTTCAGCCGCACATTTCCAGCCGCATAAAAAATACAGCCGCACACATACATAGTGTGAACATAGCCTAAAAGGAACGTGGATATACCTTTGTAGTGTAATGATATTATAAGTTATAGTTACTAAATTTTTAGTTTGCTGTTCCAGGGATTTATTCCAGTTGTCAGATTTGAAATCAGGAAGTAATGTTTCTCCTTAAAAGGAACCTGTCAGCTGTGATTTAGGTTACCAATCACTGACCACTGTCAATCAAGTAGGAATTAGGATTGGGAGAAGCGAGTGAGGAGTCATTCAATTGGCTGCACTAGTAGCTTTTCTTCATAAATGTTAATTACGAAATTGTAATGTTTAATATGCTCATCAATGTAAAATTGTATGATCAATGTAATGTATTATATATATTAATGCATTTATTTATTTGTTTTTATATCATAGTGTTTTCCAGAACACACTGACATGGTGGGAACCTTAGATTTTTATTTTCAGGTAAGACTATATAATTTAAAAATGTATTTCAATATTTAGCATTAATATAAAAGGTTATCTACCTTTCCAAACGTTAAACCACCTTAAACATGCACAATGATTTAACCCTTTAAGGACGGGGCCCATTTTCGTTTTTTGCGTTTTCGGTTTTTCCTCCTTTTGTTTAAAAGGCCATAGCACTTGCATTTTTCCACCTAGAAACCCACATGAGCCCTTATTTTTTGCGTCACTAATTGTACTTTGCAATGACAGGCTAAATTATTGCATAAAGTACACTGTGTAACCAGAAACAAATTCAAAATGTGGTGAAATTGAAAAAAAACAACACATTTTGTTTATTTGGGGGGTATTTGTTTTTACGCCATTCGCCCTGGGGTAAAACTTCGCCCTTTGGTTTATGGGGCTGTGTGAGGTGTCATTTTTTTGCGCCATGATGTTTACTTTCTATCGGTACCTTGATTGCGCATATATACGACTTTTTGATCGCTTTTTATTACATTTTTTCTGGATTTGATGCGACCAAAAATGCGCAATTTTGCACTTTGGGATTTTTTTGCGCTTACTCCGTTTACCGTGTGAGATCAGAAATGTGATTAATTAATAGTTTGGGTGATTACGCACGCGGCGATAGCAAACATGTTTATTTATTTATTTACTTTATAACCTGAGAAAAGGGGGGTGATTCAGACTGTTATTAGGGGAGGGGGCTTTTTATTGACAACAACACTTTATTTTTTTACACATATACTAGAAGCCCCCCTGGGGGACTTCTAGTATATACACTTTGATCTCTCATTGAGATCTTTGCTGTATAGATATACAGCAAAGATCAATGAGATCGGCACTCGTTTGCTTTCGGCTGCTGCAGCCGGAAACAAACGAGTGCCGAGCCAGGGACTGCGCCATCTTGGAGCAGTCCCCGGCCGGCAGCAGGTCCGGAGATCGCTCCTCCGGGACGTTATCTCACCCACTAGACACCAGGGAAATGCTGCGTCCGGTAATCGGATGCAGCTGTGATGTTTGACAGCTGCATCTGATTACTGTATCAGCGGGCACGGCGATCGGACCGTGCCCGCTAATACCTGCAGTCCCGGGCTACAAGTGGCACCCGGGACCGCCGCGGTTCATAGCAGGGTCGCCGTGCGGCCCCGCTCTGAACACCTCTTACGGGCGCATGACGTACGGGTATGTCATGCGTCCTTAAGAGGTTAAAGGGGTATTCTGGTGAAAAATTTTATTAAAGTACTGTATTGTCCCCCAAAAGTTATACAAATTACCAATATACACTTATTACGAGAAATGCACATAAAGTACTTTTTCCCTGCACTTACTACTGCATCAAGGATTCACTTCCTGGATAAAATGGTGAGGTCACGACCAGACTCCCAGAGCTGTGTGGGCTGTGGCTGCTGGAGAGGATGATGGCAGGGGGACACTGAGGGACACAGGGCGCTGGAGGGACACTGAGCATCTCTCTGCCATCATCCTCTCCAGCAGCCACAGCCCGCACAGCTCTGGAAGTCCGGGCGTGACATCACCAAATTTCCCTGATATACTTCAAGGGGGTTTTGGCCCTGGTTTATGACTGTCCAAGTCCCTCCCTTCCTAGTAGACATCAGGCTCCCTGGACCGCCCAGGGAAACCTCTCTGTCAGTTCTCACTGGTCATCTTCTTTAGAACTTCTCTCTCTGTCCTCGTGATGCGATGTCCATTAACCAGCGTTGGCACTGCAGGATTTTTGGACTGGGCAGATGGGTCTAGCAGCTTGTTGGTCTCTTCCTAGCCTACATTGCCTCTGTATGCAATCTATGTTGCAGAGCACTTGTCTGCTGTTTGAGATTTTCTTGCACAAGATGGTTGATCACCATCTCCTTGACGGCCTGCGTGGTCTGGATGTATGCTTTGGTCTATACCCAGGACATATTTTAAGTTCACAGGATTATGCCCGTATCCTCCACCATATGTATGGATTAGCTCAAACGGCAATAGAAATTCTCTGTATTCAGTAAAAAAAAAGTCAGCAGTTTTTATTTTCAGCTCAGAAGATACAGCACAACACAAAATGGTTGGGCAAAAAAACTGAAAACATAAAGTCCAAGTGGACCAGACAAAACTTAGTAGTAGTTTTTTTCGGTTGTGGGTTGTGTCTTGAGTATCTTCTAAGCTTTCAACTGGTGTAAAAAGTTGAAGGTTGGACTTTTTACAAGCTAGGCAGATATCATGGGATGGCATAACAGAAGCAGGGTGGGCCAATGAGGACATGGGACACACTGGGAGTGATGGGAGAAGACCCATAAAAAATGAAGATATTTGCAGACACAGTGAACAGCTGGCATAGGGTGCGAAGCGGGGGATGAGGAGGCAGGAAATTACAGAACATGAATA
The DNA here is from genome assembly GCF_027789765.1 of Dendropsophus ebraccatus. NCBI lineage: Eukaryota > Metazoa > Chordata > Amphibia > Anura > Hylidae > Dendropsophus > Dendropsophus ebraccatus. Next base: position 68,590,046 of record NC_091462.1, on the reverse strand, counting down.
GTGTTGGAACATTACCGTTCACTGATTTATTTATTTTTTATTGCATCACCGGATAACACCTTTTAAAGAGGTAATCCAGTGAAAATCTTTTTCTTTCAAATAAACTAGTTTCAGAAAGTGATATAGATTTGTAATTTACTTCTATTTAACAATCTCAAGCCTTCCCATACTTATCAGCTGCTGTATATCCTGCAGGAAATGTTTTCTTTGAAGTCTGACACAGTGCTCTCTGCTGACTTTTTGTTGTCTGAGACAGGAACTGTCCAGAGCAGGAGAGATTTTCTATGGGGATTTGCTACTGCTCTGGACAGTTCCTGACATGGACAGAGGTAGCAGCAGAGAGCACTGTGTCAGACTTAAAAGAAAACATTTCCTGCAGGGGGCACAGCGGCTTATAAGTATGGCAAGACTATTTTTCAATAGAAGTAAATTACAGTAATAACTTTCTGACACCAGTTGATGTGAAAGAAAAGATTTTGGCCTGATAATCTTTAATTAATCACTCCAACCTGTTCACCTTGGCCACGCCAAAAATGCTGTGTAACACCAGGGACAAAACTGTAGATCTGCACAAGGCTGTTAATGAACTACAGGGCAGTAGGCAAGCAGCTTGATGAGAAGGCCACAACTGTTGATGCAATTATTAGAAAATGAAGGAAAAACAAGATGACTGTCAATCTTTCTCAGTCTTGGGCTCCATACAAGATCTCGCCTTGTGTGGTTAGGATGATTCTGAAAAAAGTTAGGAATCAGCCCAGAACTACATGGGAGGACCTGGTCAATGACCTGAAGAGAGCTGGAACCACAGTCTAAAAGATTTCCATAAGTAATCCACCATGGATTAAAATCCTGAGCTTCACTCAAGGTCCCTCTGTTCATGCCAAAACATGTACAAGCTTTTTGGAATTTTTGCATATGACCATCTGGATGAGACATTTGAGAAGGTCATATGCTCAGATGAGACCAAAATAGAACTTTTTGGTATCAACGCCATTTGCCGTGTTTAGAGGAACAAGGACGAGTAGAACCTCTATAACACAGTCCCAACTGGGGTACTTTTCTGCAAAGGGGATAGGATGACTGCACCATATTGAAGAGAGGATGAATGGAGCCATGTATCACACGATTTTTGTCGTCAACCTCCTTCCCTTAGGGTCCATTTACACAGAAAGATTATCTGACAAAGGTTTGAAGCCAAAGCCAGAAATGGATTTGAAAAGAGGAGGAATCTCAGGTTTTCCTTCATGACCTGTTCCGTTTATAGTCTGTTTCTGGCTTTGGCTTCAAGTCTTTGGCAGATAATCTTTTTGTGTAAATGCACCCTAAGTAAGAGCATTTAAGATGGGTTGTGGCTGGGTCTTCCAGCATTATAATAACCTGAAACACATACAGCCAGGGCAACTAAGGAGTGGCTCCTAAAGGGAACCAATAAGCAGGAAAAAAAATGGATATACAGCGTTTGGAATAAGTAACATTGTTTTAATGATTTAGACATATAAATGCTTTTTTTTTTTGTTTTAAAGTAAAGAGGGATTATTCGATTATTTTTATTAGGTGGAGCTTTTTATAGTTTTAAAAACTTAGATTCCCCCCCTTCACAATTTTTAAAGGGCTAGTGCGGCGGTAAACAATTATTCACAGAATAACACACATTACAAAGTTATACAACTTTGTAATGTATGTTATGTCCGTGAATGGCCCCCTTCCCCGTGTCCCACCACCCCCACCCGTGTACCCTGAAGTGTGGTGCGCTATACATACCCGTCACGTGCCGACTCGTCTCCGATCTTCAGTCTGCGATGTCTTCTTCGGACGGCCCGGCCGAATCCCTCCGAGCGTCCTGAGTGCCGGCCGCCCTCTTCAGCGTCATCAGATGCTCAGCCGCGATTGGCTGAGCACAGTTTGGCTCAGCCAATCGCGGCTGAGCAGCTGATGACGTGGCAGAGGGCGTCCGACACTCAGGACGCTCGGAGGGATTCGGCCGGGCCGTCCGAAGACTACATCGCAGACTGAAGATCGGAGACGAGTCGGCACGTGACAGGTATGTATAGCGCACCACACTTCCGGGTACACGGGTGGGGGTGGTGGGACACGGGGAAGGGGGCCATTCACAGACATAACATACATTACAAAGTTGTATAACTTTGTAATGTGTGTTGTTCTGTGAATAATTGTTTACCGCCGCACTATCCCTCTAAGTATACACATCATACAAAAGAAAACCACTGTACAGAAAAAGGGGGGAGGGGTCACATTAGCATGTAGGGGAAAACACAAAACCCATAGAAAAAAACTAGAGCATATAGAATAAAGTAATCCTATCATCATACGTGTTCAAGCCTATTCAGTTAGAAAGCTTACCAGCTCCATGTTTTGTGTACAGTTCAGGGCATGTACTTTTAGTCCAGATGCTTCTGAGGGCCTGTGATGTCAGGCAGGAGAGAGTGGCATGTTGTGCATCCACTAAAGAGATGAGGATGCTGCTTCTCTGCCAATCACCGCAGTGCAATCAATGGAGAAGCAGCGCACCAGCAGTCAAAACACAGGCCTGGGAAGAGAAATAGGTAAGTATAGGAAAAAGAATGAGGCAACAATGAGGATGTCACAAGATTTCAGAGACAACCAATACTGATCAAACCTTACATGATCAAATAGATGAGTGGAAAATTTTATGGGTAATGTGGCTAACATAGATACCGTTTCAGTTGGCTACCTTTGTAAAATCTATATATGCCTTATGAGCGCATATAGCAAATGTCCTACAAATGGGGATCAGAATTGACATAGACTAGATAAAATGTAGTCAGACGAAAGGTGGCCACTGTCAATAAAGGGTGCCCAGTCACACTATTAGGAGGGTGTCACCTCCCCCATTGTGTCAGCAGCTCAGCAGGATCTGTAGTGATTGTCATTACCAGAGGAGGGTGGCATGCTTAGGGGGAATCACCAAATTGGTGACACCCTAAATGGTCACAGAAACACCAAATGAGTTTAAAAGAGGTAGATGCAACACAATCGGGGTGGTAACACCCTCCTGATGCAAGCACCTCCTTTCCCCCCTCATATTTACAATACCTATTTCTTTTCCCAGGCCACTGTGTTGACTGTGGGTACGCTGCTTCTCTGTTGATTGCACCGAGGTGATGTCCAGAATAGCAAAATCCTTAACTCACTTGGCCCAACTTTTGATTTGGACAGCTGCAAGGCTTCACTTCTCGTGGACACGCCACATGCCAGCTCTCCCGCCTGACGTCACGGCCCCTCAGTAGTGGCGAAAACGTCTCTACTGGCCTTACATTATATTCCCTGAAATGTACACAAAAGATGGAACTGGTAGCAGAGGTGTAGCTAGGCTCTCCTGCACCCGGGGCAAAGTTTTAATTTTGCAACCCCCCCCCTTGTGTGCGCAGTAAGCACAAGGGGGCCCATGTTGTCCTTTCACTGCTGGTATATAACACATATATATATATATATATATATATATATATATATATATATATATATTTTTTATAAAGTTTAGATTAGCGATTTGCTCATCTCTCCCGGCAGCACTAGTGTGGTGTTCACAATATGGGATAAATGTCATATTTACTGTATACCTGGAATGTTTCTTTGAAGAATGATAATCAAGCAGCTCTGGGCTCAATCAGCATTTTTAAAAGTAATTCCATTTTTCACATTTAAAATTTTTTCCCTAAGTACCTTAACGGAGGCGCCATTGTCTACTCTCCCTGCTGTCTGTACCTGAGGAGGCGCCGTTGTCTCCTCTCCCTGCAGTCTGTACCTGTGAATTAGGAGGCAAAGCTTCCTGATCTATCTCCAGTGTGACACCCAGTGTAATGTGATTCTGTGGTGCAGTCTCCTAATGCACAGGTACGCTCAGCAGTAGAGTCTATCAAACCTCGGGAAATCCTAGGTTCAATTGAACTCGAACATTCACGAACCTGCCGCATTAGATTGCTGATGTCTTCCCGGTCCGTGGGAAAGGAGGAGAGTGCCCGGGTACTGACAGGAATTCCGGGATTCAGCCTAGGTAATAGCCGGGCACACTCCTCCTTCCCCACGGACAGGGAAGGCATCCGCAATCTAATGTGGCAGGTTCATGAATATTCAAGTTCTATAGAACCTAGGTTTTCCCGAGGTTCGATCAACTCCACCCAGCAGCAGAGACAACAGCAGCAGCAATACCTCCAGCAAGGTATTCAGTCACCTCCAGTAAGGTATTCAGTCACCTCCAGTAAGGTATCCAGTCACTCCCAGTAAGGTATTCAGTCACCTCCAGTAAGGTATTCAGTCACCTCCAGTAAGGTATTCAGTCACCTCCAGTAAGGTATTCAGTCACCTCCAGTAAGGTATTCCGTCACCTCCAGTAAGGTATTCCGTCACAAAATTCAAAATAGAAATAATTTAGAAAAATGACTCTTGTATCATGGTCACTGTATATACAGGTACAGGTGCTTTATAGATTGGAGTAGGGAACATTGGCTGTCCAGCTGTTGGAAAACTACAACTCCCATCATACATGGACAGTCAAAGCTAAAACTTTGGCTGTGCAGACATGATGGGAGTCGTAGTTCTGCAACAGCTGGAGAGCCAAGGTTCCCTACCCCTGCAGATAATAGGTGAGGTTTATGTAAATGTGATATATATATATTTGGAGAGGGCAGTTATTAAGGGGTTAAGTATGGAATAATGTACAACCAGATCAGACCCCTAAGTAAACACTGGACCCCAACTCTCTTATGTGTCTCCCCCCCATCCCAGACAAGGGTCACCCAGTACACCCCTCCCCACACTGTGCACCCCTGATTGTCCTCCCCTTCCCACACACCTATATCTTCTTTCTTCCTCCTCCTCCTCCATAGTGCAGTGTACATACAGGACCTGCGGTGACATCATAGTCACATGTCAAGGTCCTTTACCATCTCTTTCCTGTACTGTCTCCTGGCTGCTGTTTAGCCTTAATTTGCGCAAAATCACGGTAAAAACGCAGCGATTTTGCGCAAATGATAGATAGGACCGTATGGGAAATACCTCTTTCGATGAAGTAAAAATCGTCCCCTGCCTCCCCACCCTGACAGAGGGCAGCTGCCCCCTTTACCCCCCCCCCCCCCCCCCCCCTAGCTACGGCCCTGACTGGTAGACTGAGTTGGCTTGAACACATACCTTGGTAGGATTACTTAATTTTCTGTGCTTAGATTCCCTTCCCTTTCACTTCCCTTTTTTATGTATAGTGATTGGTTTTCTTTTGTATGATGCAAATACAAATACTGCCTCTGTTGCAATGTTAATGTATACTTGACAAAGACCCCAAGAGACTTTTGAAGTAACTTTTCTCAGTAACTAGATCACAAAAGAGCATTTTTTTATTAATGGTAGTAACCCATTATCTTCCATTCTTATGTACTATAACAAAAAGTTTTAAGAGAAAAGAGAAGTCTGGGAAAATAAAAAATATTCACTATGGGTGTGTGTGTGTGTGTGTGGGGGGGTAACATTATAAAGAACCTATATTTACCGGTCCCCATGTTCTTACATCGCCGTGTCCTGCTCTTGAACCCCCACCCCCAACCAGATTTATCAATCTCTTCCTCCTGCTACATAATGACTCGGCTGATGAATGCCCCGCTCAGCCAGTCAGTGACTGGGATGGGGCAACGCTGCAGTCACTGACAGGCTAAGCGGGCTATCTTCCACCCTTTCTCTGTGGGTCATGACATATCACCAAGAGAGAGAACGTGACATACGTTGAGGTCCAGGAGCCTGGTTATGCTGCCCTGTGGGGGATCGGTTCTATAGGTTCTTTATTATGTAGTATAGGAAGTATAGGTTCTTTATTATGTTTGCCCCACCCCCTGCCCACACTGTATTTATTAAATTTGCTGAATTTCTTTTGTTTATTGTATTTTTTTCTTCATATTTAGTTGTGTTCCATCGAAGTGACCTGTGAATCTGCCAGTGTAATGGCAGCAACGTTGGCTAATGGTGGCTTCTGTCCAATAACTGGTGAGAGAGTGCTCAGTCCAGAAGCAGTGAGGAACACGCTAAGTTTGATGCACTCTTGTGGGATGTATGACTTCTCTGGCCAGTTTGCTTTTCATGTAAGTTTAAAGCAGTAACCATTCAATTTTAATTCATTTCTTATTTTAAAGGACAAGTGCCATGAAAAACTTTTTCCCAGTAATTGAAGCACATTACAAAGTTATATAACTCTGTAATGTGCTTCAATCACCTATCTGCCTCCCTTCCCTGTCTTTTCCCCCCTCCACCCCCCACCAGGAAGTGCACTAAACTCACACAGACCTGATTACTGTTGTCACCTTCACCAGGCAGCTCCTTCTTGTGAGGATGAGTCATCAGCAGGAGGGCTGCTCTAGACCCTGTCACACCAGCCTCCCCCTCCCCTCCTTGTCAGGTGACTCTGCTTGCTCAGCTTATCTTCTCTAGTGACATGACTCCACAGCAGCAGGAGAGAGGGTATGAGGGGAGGGGGGAGCTGCCTATGTGCCGGAGTCAGTCTGACGGAAGATAAGCAAGTGAGATGTGACAAGTGATGGCTTGCAGTTATTCAGCCAATGGGAGCTGAGCAAGCCTGTCACCTGACAAGGCAGGGGAGGGGGGAGGCTAGTGTAACAGGAGAAGGAGCTGAGAGAAGAGTTTGGTGACGGTGACGACAGTAATCAGGTCTGTGTGAGTCAGGACACTTCCTGCTGGGGGGTGGAGGGGGGAAAAGACAGGGAAGGGAGGCAGATAGGTGATTGAATCATATTACACAGTTATATAACTTTGTAATGTGCTTCAATTACTGGGAAAAAGTTTTTCAGTTCTGTTGTGTGTTTGCAAACATCACACTTCTAATTGGTGGAAAAGGAGAATGCCACTCTTGTTTTGTTCCTTGCATATTTTATAGTTTAACAATGCATTTTTAGAACTTTTTCCACCAAAACTTAAAGTGACTCTGTACCCACAGTCTTCCCCCTAAAACCGCTTGTACCGTTGGATAGCTGCTTTTAATCCAAGATCTGCCCTGGGGTCCATTTGACAGGTTATGCACTTGTTGTCCTAAAAATAACTTTTAAACTTGCAGCCCTGTGTCAAATTGGCGTCACCTAGAGTGCCTTAGGCCAGCAACACCCCTCCGACCCTCCTCCAAGCCCTGCTCATCATTAGGAAGGCCCCTGGGCAGAATTTCTCCTATTCATCACCTGTCTGAACACTGTACATGTGCTTTAACGATCCAGCCAGGGCCGGACTGGGACTAAAAAGCAGCCCTGGCAGTGAAACCCTACCAGCCCACATACAATACCCCTGGCGCTCATTTGCAGCGCCCTCAGAAGGTACAAGTAATCGAGCAGCCAGCCACAGGAACGATCACTGTATTGTTCATGTGGCCATTGAAATATACTGCTATTGTCCAGTGAGATGTGCGGGCCATAGCGATATATTTTACTGCCCGCACAAAAGATAAGTTCAGCTGAGGTTTCTGTGTTAAGGAACTTTTAGACAGGCCGATTATTAGACAAAGGAACATTTCTAGCAACGCTCCTTGCCAATAATCGGCCCACATACCAGCCTTAAAGGGGTACTCCGGTAAATATCTTGTTTTTCCAAATCAGCTGGTGTCAGAAAGTTATACAGATTTTTAAATACAGTGGTGCCTAGGAGTTCAAGCACAATTTGTTCCGGGTCTGTGCTTGTAATCCAAATCCACTCTTAAACCAAAGCACATTTTCCCATAAGAAATCACTGATATGCAGACAATTGGTTCTACACCACAAAAATAATGATTTTATATTCTGAATAACATGTAAAACAGATTAAACAAACATTCAGAAACAGCAGAATATGTGATATTATAAGTTACTGTACAGTATAGCAATCAGCATGTGGTGTATAATGTATAGTGTGGTGTATAATGTAATGTAACTGCTTAACCCTGATAACACAACAGCAGCAGCTTGTAGATACAGGATGGAGCTGCAGATCCCCATAATGCAGTAGTGTAGTACAACAGGCTAGAATAGAGGAGCAGGGCTGCTGTCAGAGGTCTGTGTGGTCACATGACAGCAATGGGGAAGGGGGGGTGTTCAGCATGGACCAATCAGGACTGACAGAGACTGCAGGGAGCATGAAGGAATGAGCAGGACAAATGTGGGCACATACATGCAGCACTCTCTGTCCGGGGAGAGAGGTTACAGCTATGGAGAGATTACCTCCACAGTCCTGTCCCCTGATGTAAGCCCCAGCCTGAAGTGGATCTGCTATGATTTGGAAGGCAAGGGAGACTTCCTGGGTTAGAGTACAGGGCTGTAGACCCCCCATGCAGACCATGCCCCTCCCCCACTCCTCCTCCCACCCAGTACAGGGAGCTCTTACACCAAGTCACAATTTTGTTGTGAGATCTTAAACCAAAATGCTCTTAAACCAAGTTACTCTTAAACCAAGGTACCACTGTACTTTAAAAAATCTCAAACATTTCAGTACTTATAATCTGCTGTATGTCCTGCAGGAAGTGGTGTATTCTCTCCAGCCTTACAATACTTATCAGCTGCTGTATGTCCTACAGGAAGTGGTGTTTTCTTTCCAGTCTGACACAATGCTCTCTGCTGCCATCTTTGTCCATGTCAGGAACTGTCCAGAGCAGGAGAGGTTTTCTATGGGGATTTGCTGCTGCTCTGGACAGTTCCTCACATGGACAGAGGTGGCAGCAGAGAGCACTGTGTCAGACTGGAGTTGATTTAAAAGTAAAAGATTTTCGCCAGAGTACCCCTTTAATATAGAGCAGAATGCACGCTGTTGAAAACTCTGATTTAGTAGGTCACAACCCTTGCTGCTCATTTCAATAGGTGACCTCCACCATCATCACAAGAAGGAAAAAGAAAGGACCACAGAAACTAATCCCAGTTAGAAATAAGTGTTCACTACCACTACACAAAGAACGATATAACACATAATACATAGGTGCACTGGAAAGTATTATCACCCTGCCGACTGTAGTACACAATACAGAACTGATTAGATGCACTATGCACTACATGTACTATCTGGCTATGTTCCCATGCAGTATTTTAGCTCAGTGTTTTGGTCAATTTTTTGCAACCAAAATTTGCAACAGTAAATAACGGCCTTATTTCAAAACAACTGCCAGTGTTTTGAAATGATGGCCGTTATTTGCCAATAAATGGCAGCCTTCCACTCAATTTCAGCAGTGTGTGAACATAGCCTCTGTGTTTTCAATCCACTCCTGTTTTGGTTGCAAAAAAAATTAACAAAATACTGAGCAAAAATGCTGTGTGTGCTAATAAATAATCTGCCACTGGAATTCTCTGCCGCAGAATCTCACCAGCCTCCGTGTCATAATGACACTGTATAGGAGGCTCGCGCACTTCCACTCTCGGTGCTGAAGAATGAACATGTTCATTCTTCAGTGCGGAGAGAAGAGGCGCGCGAGCCTCCCATACACTGTCATAATGACACGGAGGCTGGTGGGATTCTGCGGCGGAATTCTGCCACTTTTGCGCTGTGCACACGTAGCCTTAGGAAATACAAGTATTTACAAGTATGTAAATGTATTATCCATAATGATTCCAGAGCCTCGTGTTCCTCTTTTTTATCCTGAAAATATATAAATGTATGGATGTAAATATTTTCTTTATCGTAGTGCCTTGTCCCATACAGTACAGGGTCCAGGAACAGGAACATGGCAGCACCCAATAGTCCTGGACTACTCAGACTTTCGGTAGTCACTCATTCATATTACCTATTGACTGACAGCAGTGTCCCACAACTAAATGGACTGCTGTATACTGGAGCTGGAGCCTTATAGGTAAAATGAACAGACTGCGTTACAAAAGTCTCCATGTAAAGCCGACCTTATATAAGACATTTCCAGGAGGAATAACAGAGGTTCATGACGTGAGTGCAAACAAACCCCACTGATACCCCCTGCAGCTGCGGACACCATGTCTGTGGCGACTGACTTTTTCCCCCTAGGTCCTGTTGTTTTGGTGAAGTTTCATCTAAAGAAAATATACATATCAGCTAGTAGGGAGCACTGTGGGCCTTCCTCAGCCCCCCAGAGCACCCCCTCACCCCACCTGCCGCCTCATTCGGTGACACCCACCTATGCACATTCATTCTGGTCTTTGATGCGCATGTGCAGGAACAGCAGCCATCTGTACACTGGTAGACGTCACTGTATGAGGCGGCAGGTGAGGGGGGCGCTCTGGGGGCCGTCACCACAGACGTCCGCAGCTGCACGGGGTATCAGAAGGGTTCTTTGCAGGCTGATAGTTTTCCTTTGTCTCCTATTGTTATGATCTCTGTAGGGACTGATTCCACCCCAAGACTCATATCACTAGGATGACAGGAAGAGGGACTGGAATGGCCACCCAGGGTCACTAATCCTCTGTATGGATGTGGGGGCAGAATGTCAGCCCCTATTCCTGTCACCTTTTTGTCACTATGGGATTGCTCCCATGAAAAACAGCAGTGCAACCAACTCACCTGCTTCTGGGAGGACTGGGGGTGCCTGAGGGAGCTGAGGTGACTGCTAGAAGATGGGTATCCAGCCTTGTCCTCAACTGCCCGTGTGGGGGCGGGGCTAAAGGTCAGGGGGCGGAGCCAAACGGGTGCCCACAGAATACATCCCAGCTCAAGACACTGCTTGGAAATCGGCTTCTGCACCTGTAGGGGCTGGGAATCAGAGGCGGGCAGCCCCTACAGGGACCTACCAACCAGCCCAAGGGACTCTGCCTGCAGGGGAGGTCACTGTGTTCCCACAGCATCAGCCAGCACTTCTCTCCAGCTTACCTCCCGACATGTGAGTAGTCACTCAGGCAGGAGCAGACAGCTAGCAGAGGATTCAAAAGATGATCCTCTCCCCCTCCTCCTCTGTGCCGCCAGCAACTGCTCTGCTGCATCCAGCAGCGTGCTCCCCTCACTGCTGTGACAGGATGAGACTGTCAGCAGCCGCGGCCCTCAGTGTCAGGAAGCGGCCCCTCCTCAGAAGATTTCTAAGCAGCGCAGTGTCCTGCAGCCGCTGCGCTGTTGATTTATATTACTATAATTCTAACATGCACCTTAGGCGGCCCCCCCGGATTGGCAGTCGGGCAGCCCAGCGGGCATTTTCCCGGTATGCCAAATTACCAATCCGGGCCTGGATCCAGCACATGTGCAGTGTGCAGACAAGTGATAATTAGGAGAAATCCTGCACAGGGACATTCCTAATGATGAAGAGGGTGAGAAGGAGGGATGGAGAGGCGTTGCAGGACTAGGACACAGACACTCTAGAGCAGGGTTTCTCAACCTGCGGTATGTGTACCCCAGGGGGTATGCGCCGCAGGTTGAGGGGGTACGTCAGAGGAAAAAAATAAACTTTTGCTTTAGGTGCCGGAACACTATCAATCAGCAATGTCCCGGCACCTTTCCCCGTCGCTGCTCTCACCTTCCTCCCCCTAGCAGCACGCTAGGAAAAAGAGAATCAGGACAGTTTTTCCTGGAACGCACCAGCAGCTACATACCTTTCCAAAACCCCAGCTCCAGCAGGCTCCCGCAGAAACATGCTGGGCCCAGTTTTAAGGACATTGACACTTTAAGGGTCAGCAGCTAACTACTTAGATAGGTAGTGGATGCGAGAATGCAAAGCCATAGGCCATAACCGCACAGGGTATTGCAGTGGAAATGTATGTGTGAATCAGAAAACCCTGTCACTGCACACTATGGAGAGAGCGGTTCCAGCTGCTCACTCCATAGTTTGCTGTGGGGAGTTCTGATGCGGGCACGCACGGATGCACCCCCATCAGAACTTTGCGGCTTCAAAGATCATCTGGCCTGTACTGCAGTACCGGCCGGGATGATCTTTTCAGAGACCGGCTGGGTCATGGAACGGCCGGTCTCATACGCTATGTAAACATAGCCTTATTGTGCTCTAAAACAAAGCAATACTTACCAGAAATTCAGGTCCAGTTTCCTGAAGGCAGCTTTTTAGTCTTGTGCTCATTGAAAAAAAGAGACTAAACACATGACTGCCTTCTCTGTGAGCGTGCAGATTACCTAGGAAACACAGGACTTCCTGTGTTAAAAAAAACACAAGTGTGCGGTTTTCCATAGCTAAAGAAAAATTATTGTAAATTGCAAACTTGCTACTGTTTTAGGTTTTAAAAGTTATAACGACTTCTTCCAGAAACAGCACCTCTCTTGTCCTCAGCTTGACCCAGCAGAATAATATGTAGAAAGTGTGTCAAGCTCATATTGTGTGTTTTATTTATTTTTTTTCCTTTAGCACAAATTGCACTCTGGAACAACTCCCGGGACTCTTGAGCATTCTTTGTAATACTGGATGTCTGGACATCCAGATCTTTGTAAACAGAAGATAATCTTACCATATGATGTACGTTTTAACTGTTTCTTTGATCTCTTCTAGGTTGGCCTCCCAGCAAAATCTGGAGTTTCAGGAGGTATCCTTTTGGTGGTTCCTAATGTTATGGGTTTGATGTGCTGGTCTCCACCATTGGATAAATTAGGAAATAGTGTCCGTGGGATTCAGTTTTGTCAGGTTTGTATAATATATGAAGTAGTTGTAGCATGTGATGCTCTATTTCCTTTTTCATACTCTAATAATTATTAAACCATCTTCTGTTGCTTGCACCATATAAAATTAACAGATTCAACAGCACTCTGTATTGATCATCATTATAATAGATGAGCGAAGAGATGAAGCTAAGTGATTCGTTTGATCAGCAATCCACGCATCAAGTACTGCTGCTTCACCATGGGTGCTGGAGAAAAGCTGGATCCAATCCTGGAAAACTGGGAGAAGTTTCAGCAGGTTTGATTGGATCGCTGATCAAACAAAGCGCTTTGCTTCGTGTAGATGAGCAATTAGCTCATCTCTAATCCTCATTCATATCAGTTTCTGTCCCCCCCCTTCTTCTTTTTCAAATGCTCACATACACACACAAACACATGATTGATATCAGTTTTAGCCATAAGGGCCCCCTAAACTTATGTCCAGACCCAAGCCACTGCCGCATTGACAGTCCATGCGGATGAGACAAGTGGACAGTAAGGGTGGTATTACACGGAACGATTATCGTTCGAAAAATCGTTAAATCGTTCGGATTTGAACGATAATCATTTCGTGTAATAGCAGCAACGATTAAACGACCAACAAGAAATCGTTGATCGTTTAATAGGATCCGGACCTATTTTTATCTTTTGATCATTCGTTAATCGTTCGCACATCGTTCGCATATCGTTTGGTGGAATAAGAATTCACAGCTGAAACGTACGCAATATCGACGACTAAACGACAGCAAGAACGATCATAAATAACGATCATCGTTTCGTGTACTTGGGCGAACGATTTCGGGTCGTTTGCTTTAGCGGTCGTTTAAGATAGTTAATCGTTAGTCGTCGGAAAATTGCTTGGTGTAATAGTACCCTAAGCTGAAGCTTGTTCGGCTCCTTTGTAGGGACTACTAAAACAGGTAAACAACAAGTAAGGGAAGGGACACAAAGGACCCACCATCTGCCCAGGGAAATATCCTGGGTCAACTTATCTTTAACAATTGAGGGATTGTCAGCAACTTACCTGACCGCGCTCCAGCGATGTCTGCCCCGGCTGGAGCGCAGCGCCGTCGCTCCCCCTCCGCCGGCCGGAGCCGAGTGACGTCACGGAGACCCGACGGCGTCCCTAGCAACCGGAGACGCTGTGGGGTCACGTGACTGGCTGGCGGCCGGCCGACACACAGCTGAGCTGCATTGCGCTCAGGGTGAGTGGCTTTGAGTGCAGCCACTCTGCCTGCAGCGCTGCAGCTGCTGTGTTAGCTCATTAGGAGTCCGGACCAATCAGCTCTGGTCCAGGACTCCTACCTCTGGTATATAGCTCAGAGCCAGCCAGCAGTACATCGCTGGCTATTAGATTAGTTCTAGTCCCAGCTCCCCCTGTCCTTTTCCCGTGATCCCTGCCCTGATTCCTTTTGCTTGACTACTCGTGTTTTGACCTTTGCCTGGACTTAGACTTTTCCTTGTTTTCCTGATTCTGTACCTTGTTGCTCGTGTGGTTTGACCCGGATCGTTCATTACTCTCTATTGTGTTTGTCTGTCTGTATTGTTCTGTGTGTTCACTTACGCAGCGTAGGGAACGTCTTCGTGGTTATCCGCGACCGCCTAGGGTCGATTGAGGCAAGCAGGCAGGTGACAGTGGGTGGTTCAGACCTAGGGCTCACTGTCTTGTCTTGTCTGTATCACCTGATTCCTGACTGGGATATTGATAGGCTGACAGTAAATGGGAAAATGGAACCTCATGGGGAGGGGCTGGAATACACGGGGAGGGTCTGAAATACAAAAGAGTAGGGTCACTCCTCCTGTCTAAAACAATGGTTCACAACCTTTTTTTAATGCCGTGACCCCGCTATACAGTTCCTCATGTTGCGGTGACCCCAAACAAAAAAATTATTTTGGTGGCTACTTCAAAACTGTAAAAATGGAAATACCTGATATGCATTATGTAAAGTGATCCCTCAGCTTACAATGGCCCTAGGATATAATATTTTCAACATACAATGGTCCTTTCTGGACCATCGTAACTTGAGACCAGACTCAACATACAATGCTGTGGAAGTCAGGATCTGCGGGACATGTACATAACTAGATGATCAAACAATGAAACTGCCCATTTTGCTGGTAAAAGTATAGTGTGATACTACATGTCCTGAACTGCATAGAATTTTGGTCTCAACATACAATGGTCGTCCTGGAACCAATTAATATTGTATGTTGAGAGACCCCTGTATTCTTATTGCTACAAATCAAACATAATTAACATAATTTAAACATTGATTAATCACAAAAAAATATTTAATTATGTTGAGAAATATTAGAGAAATATTGAGATAATTATACACTGGGGAGCAGTGTGAACTACATCTTATAATGGTCTCTTATAAGACCAATGTAGTTCACACTGTGTAAATGTATGGTGCTTTGTGTAAGTGTAAGCTGCTTTGTGTACTGTGTAATGACTATAAACAAAGCACCTTACACAGTATTGTGTGTATGGCGTGTGTACTGTTTTTACATTATTAACCTTTTTTTACACCAGCGGCTGTCTCGCAGGCTCTCTTGGCTCTCCGCCACTTGCCTCTTCACTACCTAGGCTTTGGTCCTCCGGCGATTGCTGCGCCCTCCCACTGACGACGTCAGCAAGTGTCGGACACACTAAATGCCTTGCTATGGACTATGGAGCATTCCCCCCGCTTCCCCCACCCCTTAGGTCCCTACAGATGATGCAATCACTCTGCGCATGCGTGCAGGCATTCAGTTTGGACCGCACATCCATAACAGCGTGTGTTCCAGCTGAATAGTGCTGCTGCAGGGGGTAGTGCGACTTCTCAGCAGTTAAACCTATCGGAAATATGTATTTTCCGATGGCTTTAGTTGACCCCTGTGTTTTGGTCCCCGCCGGGGTCGTGACCCACAGGTTGAGAACCGCTGGTCTAGAAAGTGGCACATCGCAGTAACCTTCAGTGGTGTCTCCCCCCCTAGCCAGAAGTACCTGAATTGCGTCCTTTTCCCTTCCTGTAACACCATGCTGACCCATGGGATGGCCCTCCGGATGCCCCACATCCGTGTTTAAATTAACATGCTGTCTGAAACTTGCATAGGCCCTCATTAAAGAGTAAGCACAGACCTGCCTTGGTCTGGGGAATAAGATGCCATCGGCCTATCTCTTCTTCCTTTCTCCTCACAAAATGCTTCCCCTTGTCTAAATTGACATTTTCCAATATTCATCCCGACAGATTTTTTTTTTCTTTTGACCTTCAGCTTTAAATGGGCCCCCGAGGGGCCCTCAAAGCAGGCATATTCCTCACCACAAATTCATCAATTATCTAATCACGCCCAATCTACCTCCTTATCTGTTTGAAGCGATACAGTCACCCCAGCTGGAGCCCCTGTAGCAGTGGGAACCACTCCTGATGCATCTACCCACGCAGTAACTAGGGAAGAGGCCATCCCTTGTACCATCTGATATGAAAGCTCAAAAACTGCCACTCCATACTCTTACTAACTGCTGAACCCCATGCACTAGAACCTGCAGAACCCAACAGGGAGGTATTCTTCTCCCTGACAACATCCCGGGACCTATTTGACACTGAAGACAAAACAAGTGATAATTTAGCAGGCTGCCTGGAAGTTCCAGGTCCCTACGTTTAACGACATCCTCCATTTAAACATAATGATGCCTGAATCCCCCTTCCCTTTTCTCTCCTGTTCCTCGTGAAATGGAGAAAATTCAAACTAAAGGAACATATTATTGGAAAAATTCGAGTTTTTCATTTTTACTGTCTAATTTTGAATACTTTCCTCTAACACCTGTGGGGTCAAAATGGTCATCCTACCCCAAGATGAATTCTTTGAGGGGTGTACTTTCCAAAATGGGGTGACTTATGGGGTTTTTTCTCTCTGCTGACACTACAGGGGCACTGCAAATGCACCTGGCGCTCGGAAACTTCTTCAGCAAAATCTGCAATGGAAAAGCTAGATGGCGCTCCCTTCCTTCTGAGCTCCGCTGTGTGCCCATACAGTGGTTTACGCCCACATATGGGGTACCGTAGTACTCAAGAGAACCTGCGTTACAAATTTTGGGGTGCGTTTTCTCTCATGTTCCTTTTGAAAATGAGAAACTTTAATCTAAACGTATATATTATTGGAAAATTGTAATTTTTCATTTTTTTACGGCCTAATGGTGAATACTTTCCTCCAGCCCCTGTAGGGTTAAAATGCTCATTATACCCCTAGATTAATTCTTTAAGGTGTCTAGTTTTCAAAATGGGGTCACTTATGGGGGTTTCCAGTATACAAGCCTCCTAAATCAACTTAAGAAAAGAACTGGTCCCTAAAAAAATCAGTTTTGGAAACTTTTACGAAAATGTGGTAATTTGCTGATAAATTTCTAAGCCCCGTAACACCCTAAAAAAGTAAAATATGTTTATGAAATGAAGCCAGAATAAAGAGGACATATCGGTAATGTGACTTAGTAACTAATTTATGTGATACAACTTTCTTTTTTAGAAGCATAGAATTTCAAAGTTCATAAAATTCTATTTTTTTCAATTTTTCATGATATTTTGATGTTTTTCACAAAAAACACACAAAGTAGTGACCAAATTTTGCCACTAATATAAAGTGCCATATGTGACGAAAAAACTATCTCAGAATCGCTAGCATTCGTTAAAGCATCACTGAGCTATAAGAGCATAAAGTGAGACAGGGCAGATTTTGAAAAATGAGCCTGGTCTTTTAGGTGCAAATAGGCTTGGTCTTGAAGGGGTTAAATCTATCCTCATGACTAGGATGGTTCATTCCCCTTAGTTTAGTTGTCCACCTTTGTACCTTTTCCAGCTCTAGGGCATCCTTTCTATGAATCTTGTTCCCAAGCTGAACAGCATACTCCAGATGAGTCCACATCAAGCTTCAGCGGTAATATTATATCCCTGTAGCTCAGTGTAACTGCACGCATGCAGGCTATTAGTACCCAGGTACATAACTTTACATTTATCCACATTGAACCTCATTTGCCAAGTTGATGCCCAAACACTCAGTGTGTCAGTCTGCAACATCGCACATCTTCCATAGACTGTACTGTACTACAATGCTTGGTGTCATCTGCAAATATAGAAACATTGCTGTTAATTTCATCCTCTACAAACTTGGTAGTTGACTGCAACTTTTTGAGATTTGTGAGATTTGTGAATCGAGAGAGTGGAATTAGTTGAAGCATGTAGCACGTCTAGACATTTGTCAAAGAGAGTTATGGGTCTGGTTTTTGGTGCCCAAAATTTCAGGGCTAGGGGGCCTTAGTTCTGGGATGAGGGTAAGTTGTCCTTAGGATGGTAGTCAGAAGTTTTCATGTCAATGGTTGTAGATTTTTCTAGACCTAGCCAGACCTTCTACCAGGAGAGAACAACCAAGGCGGGGGGGGGGGGGGGGGGGGGTCTCCAGTCAAGGAAACCACCTTTCAACAACAGGACTTGTGAAATACCAAAGCAAGGTATCCATCCACAGATAGCTGTTTTAGGGTATTTGCTCCTCATCAGTGTGGAGTAGGATTCTGGCTAGCAGGAGCAAAGCCTAGTAAGTGCATTCAAAAGAATGAGGGACATTGCCCCTGGGAAATTAAATATGCAAAAATACTGCAAGGACACAATCACATGTTCAATGTCAGGGGCTAATGTTCCTAGATTCACTTGCGTTGAGAAACCTGTAAAGGTGTCTTTGCGGTGTTTTGCTACTACAAGCCACAATCTTACTGCACACTGCTGAGGGGTAAAAATCCCGAAGACCTGTATGTGGATGAATACCTTGTTTGGGGATTTCCCAAGTCCTGTCATTTTTGACTGTGGCTTGTTAGAATGTGGTTACCTTGACCACCCTTTGCTTAATTGTTCCATCCCAGTAGAAGGTCTGGCTAGCTCACTGACGTTGCGTAACACGTTATACGACTCCTCAGTGTTTTGGTTTACCTCCCTGAGGTCAACAATCATTCTTTAGAGTGGATAATTTAGGCCCTTTTTTGTTTAGAGTCTTGAGGCTATTATTTTTATGTATTTTTTTTTTAGTATATCTATCATGACCAGCTGTATTGATACTTTGTGACCAAAACATCCTATGAGGGATCATGAAGATCACAAATTCATCTATTGTCTTGTTTTAGAAGTGAATCAGAATCAGCAGGAGTAAGAAAGTCAGGCTTTGTCTCTGTTAACATAACGGTAGGGAGTGTACCTCTACCTCCAAAGTAGTAGTGGAGTATGAGTTTGATAATAGCAAGATGAGCTGACAAGATTTATCAGGGATGTGCTGGGGGTTTGGTGCTGAAAGTCCAAATTTCAGAGAATGTTGTTGTCCTATTAATCTGTAGTACGACTTTATTGGTAGAACTAATATAGAATAAGGTCAGAAGTAAATAAAATGCGGTCACCTTATGCGCCCTGCCTTTCCTAGATGATTTTCAGTTAGAGAAACCTCTGAATTTAATAAATATATGTTTCTGTTTTTTTGTTACAGGATTTAGTATCTTTGTGCAACTTTCATAATTATGATAACCTCCGGCACTTTGCAAAGAAACTTGATCCTCGCAGGGAAGGAGGTGATCAACGGGTAAGTACTGTACAGTGCTGTAAACTGATTTAGCATTATTTGTTTTAGCACAGTTTTCTTTCCTTTTGACAATTCTGCTCGATTTATCTAATTACATGGTTACTAGATTAAAAAAAAACGTAGATTACGTTTTTTTCATTGTTAACTGCTAATTTAATCATATACCTGTATGTTATTTGCTATTGGATAAGCATTTAGGCCCTTTTTTTTTAAGCTGACAGTAGCATCTGCTATTACTACCTCTTGGGCTTGAGTATTCCATGGTTTGGCTACTTTAAATGTAAAGAACCCTTCTGTTTCGATGTCCAAATTGCCCCTTGATCCTTTCTGTGTGTAAAAATGAATTTGGACCCTGGATCAGACCCCTAGATTATTAAACCATTAAATTACCAGTCCAGACTCCTGACCCCTTAAATAATTAGACCCTAGAGTATTCTCTTAAATATCAAAGACCCTTAATTGGCAGACCCTAAATTATCACTTCAGACTAAATACGTTAATTATCAATCTTTAGACCAGGCAAAAAGAAATTTAAACCACAGCATCTGGATTAGTTGAGCCAGCCGAGCTCCACATCAAATGTGCAACAATGACCAGCTTTGTGTGCCAGGAATTATTCCAGAAGTCTGTGTGCCAGGCATTATTTCCTTTAAGCCTTTTAGCTAGTGAGTTTGCAATGTTTCCTCTAAGCTAAGCAATACAGAACAGCATGAAAACTAATAATTATCTAAAGTATAAAGCAGCCAGATGTACAGGACCACATAGCATCCAGGAAAATAATACAGTATATAACTTTTATGCAGTGAAAATTACCTGCATCCCTGGTCATTTAAACCAATGGAGGGGAGAGCCTGTATCCTTAGTAATCTAAGGGTCCTTCACACAGCCGCACATGGAGCTCGGTGCTGATTGGCGCTCATTTGCAGTACCTGGACACTGGCTGGACTGCATAAATGATCTTTGTATTGTTCGTGTTGCCATGGAAACAGGAGGCATATATCCTTGCTGTCAGTTTCCAGATCACCAGCAGTGCATACACACCCAGTGCAGTGGCAGCGGCGTGAAGAAAGAGCAGGACAGGAGAGCCGGAGGATGGAATGCCGGATCACACAGCAGTGCAGAAGATATTTATGTACTGCTGTTGATCTGGAAACTGACAGCATGGACATATGCATATCTGTGCTGTCAGTTTCCCTTTGCTATCATCTCCTGTTTACACGCGGCTGATATTGATAAATTTTACCGCAATCCAAAAGATGCGATCAGAGGATTAAGAGTTTTCCTGGTCTTCGGCTGATCCAATGTCACTTATACATGGGCCAATTATGGGCCAAAGGAGCATGTTTAGCAACAATCCTGATGATAACCAGCCCGTTTAAATAGCCCTTAAAGTAGTGAAAGAGTTCTTGTTTATTCCCTGGTGGTCTAGGGTAGTGAAAGGCCTCAAACTTGAAAATACATTGTTTTTGCTGTAGCTTTTTGAGCCTATTGTCCCAGAAAAAATGTTGCTTACTTTGTATTTTCTGTCCTCTACAGTTTCTTGCATTGTTGCTGCACTTGTACACATTCATCTTAATTGCATGCTGCCTTTTATATGCTTCCCTCTATATCTTTAGCCTGTGTGAGCCGCCCTCCAAAAATTCTCTTCTCCTGTGCACAGAGATTGTGTATAATTGTATATCCTCCCCCCCTTTAATAAGCAATGATAGCCAAAATTTATAACAAAAACTATTAAGAAAGTTGTTTAATTTTACATTGAAACAACAACAAAAGGACAGAGCTTAAAATTGCCTTATGGACTGTGCCAATTTTCATTTTTGCATTTTTGTTTTTCCTCCTCGCCTTCTAAGCGATATAACCTTTTTTATTTTCTCCATCTACGGGGCCAAGTAAGGGCCTGTTTTTTCAGGAACAGGTGTACGTTGTATCATTTATGGGATAATTTTGGATTAAAAAATGTATTTCCACAAATTGTAACAACCATAATTGCCAAATAACACTGACAATCCAAGCCTCTCCTTTTGTGCCAGCCATGGTGTTGTCATTCACAGGTGCTTTTTGTCATTACTTTTTCTTCCATGTTTCATCAAAAATGTCAAAAGATTTTGATGGCATAGTAGAGATGAGTAAATTTTTCAAAAGTTCAGTTCAGCAGATTTGCAAAAATGTTGGTGTAAAATTTTAGTTCGTCCAAAAGGAAACGCACTAAAACAGTTAAACTACTATGGCAGCTACACTAGTGGGACTACAGCTCCGTTTAGCTGGAAAAACCTCGTGTATAACACACATAACAATTATCTTTAATGTCACATTGTTTTGTAAGGGTGAAGCAGCTATTTTCATGTGTGATTTTGTGGTTTGCATCATGATTGTGAGCAAGGTGCTGACCAGGAATCCGGTCATCCAAGAATGTTTATGGGGTTGCCTGAACAATATGAGAAACCCTGGCATCCACTTATGCTTCAAGGGTGGCCTGGAGATGAGGAGCCCTGGTGTCCACAAATCTTTAAATAGTGGTCTGAAGAGAAGGAAGACATGGTGTCTTGTCGAGTTGCTCCCTTGACACCAGCACCAGTTTGTCACCACCACCCAGCTACTGGGAGGCTATCAACTCCAAGTCCACTGCAATCCTACTGGGAAGCCGTATTGGGTTTGGATGCTCAAGTAAGTGACTGAAGTTTAGAAGTTCCAGAGAGGCCAGCAAGTTATACTGAGCATGGACCAGTCCCAGAGAGGCTGTCAAGCTATATTGAGTGTTCAGCTGTCCCAGAGAGGCTATCAAGCCATACTGATCATGCAGCAGTCCCACTGAGACCGTCCAGCCATATTTAGCATGCAGCTATCCAAGAGGGGCTCTCAAACTTGCCCAAACAAACCCTCTCCTGTGGCAAAACCTACTCCTTTCAGTCCACTTCAGAACTATAGGAGCTCGTTCAGTAAAAAGGAAAAGCTAGAGTGGGCAGTGCAAAGACTTCTGGAACGGCCAAATCCTGGAGAACAGTGTCCTATATGGAGAGAAGCGATGGTCCAGGACTTTGAGAAAGTAAAAGAATACAGCTTTGTCAGGTTTTTCAAAAATGGGCATTCCGTTTTTGTTGCCCCTCTGTCAAGGGCGAATTCCTCCGGGACTATATGCACAACCTTGAACCTAGTGAGGAGTGCACACCTATGCAGGGACCATGAGGATGATGGGCTTCTGCCATCACCCAGCCAGGTGTGTTGCCTTGGAACCTTTTATTCATCTACAAAACTGAGGTATGGAAAGAAGCACAACAGCCTATGCAGGGCCTGCTGGAGACTCTTGAGTCTTTGTTTGACACCTTTACCTGAAGCAGAATTCATTCATCCAGTGGCCAAATCTATCTAGACAGTCCCCTCTGCTTCCGAGGCAGTGCCCAAGTCTGCAGACACCTTCTCATCTCCTCCTCTAGTGACAGTCCCCAAGTTATCAGACACCATCTCGTTGTCTCTCCTACAGTCCCCACATCGGCAGACATCAAATCACCTTAAGCTTTAGGAGCAGTGCCAACGTTGGGACTCACCATTTCACCTCTTCCTGTAGTGGCAGTCATTGCTCCTGAATCAGACAGGTAGCTTTGTTGGGGCTTACGATGTAAAAAATAAAAAAAACACACACCGCTCTCACAGGTTGGGTCAGGGGTTACTTAAAAACGTATTACAAACCAGACCCACAGGCACTAGGCCTGGGTTACAACCCCCCCCCCCCCTCGGTAAAATATAACTTTTAATCCATTAATTTTAAGAAAAATAAAATATATATGCAAAAAGTATTGCAAGCAGCACAACTTGAAGCTCAAACGTCTTGTGGGTGCCAGCTGAATGATCCTGACCTAGGATCCTGGAGGATATATTCAAAATATTCCAACAACACTTCCCAATATCTTCAAAAACGTGAAATATTTATTCAATCACATAAAAAAACAAACAGTGTGGCATAGCAAAAAATCAAGCGACGTTTCTCCCGTCTCACACGGGAGACTAAAGTCACTTGTTTGATATAAAAGTTTGATTATCACTTGGGGATATGAGCTTGAAAATGCCCGTGTGAGACGGGAGAAACGTCTTGATTTTTTGCTATGCCACACAGTTTTTTTTTTATGTGATTGAATAAATATTTCACGTTTTTGAAGATATTGGGAAGTGCTGTTGGGATTTTTTGAATATATATAATTATAGAGAGAGAGAGAGAGAGAGAGAGAGAGAGAGAGAGAGAGAAAGAGAGATTTACTATTTAAAAACACATACACCCTTGTTATTTCTAGTTCACAATGGAGCTAAACTCCTATCACACTGCCTATAGCCTAACAGTCTGCAGTACTGTGCCAGTTATCATATTCTTATTGAGCAAGAGGTATATGCTATTAAAAATGTTAATACTGCCCCCTATCTACATGTTTCGTTGCCTAAAGCAACGTCATCAGGAGACTTTGCTTTAGACCTGCAACAACAGACGTTAGCAAATGAAAAAATACATTGTGTAAACCTGGCCTATAAGTTATGTTTATATTTATTGTGATATTTATGCCTGCTGCCATTTTTTTTTTGAATACTCACCTATGCAGCAGTTACATACTTAGTTGAACTTGATGGATATGTGTCTTTCTTCAACCGTATTAACTAAGGAGGGGATGGATACAGGGAAGGGGGATGGATGATAGGCTCTTTACATATGCATTTGTTATTTTTGTCTAAGAACTTGTCTAGCCCTGTTTTGAAGTCCTCCACTGTTATTGCTGTGACCAGATCCTGTGGTAGACTGTTCCGCAGATTCACTGTTCTCATGGTACAGAAGGCTTGTCGCCTCCAGAGATTGAACCTTTTTTTCTCCAGGCGGAGGCAGTGCCCCCTTGTCCTTTCAGGGGGTTTTACCTGGAACAACATTTCCCCATATTTCTTGTAGAGGCCATTGATATATATTTAAATAAATTAATCATATCTCCCCTTAAACGTCTCTTCTCGAGACTAAACAAATTTAATTCTCTTAATCTATCCTCTTAACTAAGATGCTCCATTCCCCTTATTAGTTTAGTTGCCTGCTTTGTACCCTTTCCAGCTCTAGGACATCCTTTCTAGAATTCGGGTTTCAAAACTGGACAGCATACTCCAGATGAGGCCGCACCAAAGCTTTATAATGCGGTAATATTCTATCCCTGTCCCAAGAGTCCATGCCTGTTTTTAATGCATGACAATATCCTGCTGGCCTTAGAAGCAGCTGACTGACATTGTGTGCTGTTCTCTAGTCTATTATCTACAAGTACACCCAGATCCTTCTCCATCAGCGACTCTCCCAGAGTAACTCCCCCTAGCTGTTATATTGCTTAGAAGGTATATGCTTTGCATTTGACAGAAATCTGCATCTCTGTCTGGTGGCCATTTTTAAGGTACTCCACAGATAAAATACTTTTACCATTGTACCTGATATTCTAGTAAAGTCACTTTTGAACAATAATGCCTAATTTCCCTGTTGGCTGATTTCCTCTGCACCTTACTAACACCAAGGGAGCTTTTGTACGCCAGTGTTCTACCGTTATTAGGTGACTCACTGGGTTAACCTTACATTGGAGAGCTGTGGACAGCATGTACTGACACAAAGCGACAGAGCTGGAACCATTTGACAGCTACTCAGCTTACATTACTACCCTCACACTATCCTCTTTCTGTCCCTAAACCTAATCAACCTTCTATCACCATCCCTATCGCTAATGCAAATCTGTGTTTAGTCCACTGTATAGGAGCAACCAGAGAATAGACAAGCACTCTAAATGATATATAAAGTAATAGAAGTATGTTCTTGTCTAAAAAACCCAGCAAAAGTGAAAGCTTGAGGCTATGGCAAGAACACTGATGAGTTCTTGCCATATGCACGTATATACTGTATAGTGAAGGAGAAAGTGTGTTGCCTCTGTTTCTATAATGTTATGTACTGTGCGCGTCTGCCATTTTGGACAAACTTCGGGGCGAACTTTCAAAACATTTGGTTACTTCGCAAATCAAATTCTTTAAATTCTGTATAAGATGAGGGTTGATGTGCAACACAGTGCTTAAAAGTGAGCTCTGTGCGGAGGCAACTTACTGCTATTGGCATATGGTTGTTAAAAGCTTTCTCTTAAACTAGAACATACAGTGGTGCCTTGGATTACAAGCATAATTTGTTCCAGGATCCTGCTTGTAATCCAAATCCACTCTTAAAGCGTAACTATAAGTAGCCAAAAAATGAAATTCCTCAAATAAAAAGCCTGCGTGTTACCCTTTAAAAAGAGCCCTAAACTGCGTTGATATCCTGTGCGCTTGCTGAGATATCCCCAGTTGGCTCAGAAGAATAAATGAATTTTTCTTCTGGCTGACTGAAAGTGGGTGTGGCCTATCCCTCATCTCCCTGGCTGGGTCTCTCCATACACTAACCAGCACATTAGCAGATGGTATCACACATAGCAGGATCAGATAGAGCCCCAACATACGGTATCACAATGTAAGATTAGATACAGAGACCCAGCAGATGGTATCACACACAGTGGGATTAGATACAGTCATCTGCTCTCATAACACTGTAGGATAATGTCAGCCATGGAGGTGGGGGCACCTGCTGCAGACATCTGATAGTGAATGTTATATGTACTATGGAAGGACTACAGCTGTGTTGTGCTGGGACTTGTAGTCCTCCCCTCAGTGACTCACCCACTCTCCCTCATGCAGTACATTGGAGTCATGGTGGCACTGGATACACTTGTCCCTCCATCCAGCTCTTCCCCTGCGCTGCTCCTCACACACAACACCCTCAGCTCTGCTTAGTCACCTCTGTGAGGGGAGGAGGGAGAATGTGCTGCTAGGAGGGGGGGGAGGAGGTTTTGTTTGTTTCTCTCTGTGTCAGGGCTGTTATCTGATCCTCTTGTCAAAGTCCGTACTCTAGGTACAGATCTCCAGGGAGGGGGCGTGTCCAGCAGGAATGCAGAAATAACTCAGAGGCAAAAGAGAGCTGTGTGGGGACTTTATGTTTCATGTATTTAAAAAAAACTGTTCATTTTAGGTTATTAATGTATATTGCAAAAATTCTTATGACCTAAGGTAAAAAACTGAATGGTCAAAATATTTTATAGTTACGCTTTAAACCAAATCAAATTTTCCTATAAGAAATCACTGATATGCATACAATTGGTTCCACACACCCCAAATAATGATTTTTTTAAATTCTAAATAACATGTACAACAGATGAAACAAACAATGAGAGACAGCTAAATATGTGATATTTTCAGTAACTGTACAGTATAGCAAGCAGCATGTGGAGTATAATGTATAGTAAGTGCATAAACCTGAAAAAACAGCAGCAGTTTGTAGATACATGATGGAACTGCAGATCCCCATAATGCAGTAGCGTAGTACAACAGGCTAGAATAGAGAAGCAGGGCTGCTGTCAGAGGTCTGTATGGTCACATGACAGCAATGGGGAAGGGGTGTGTGTTCAGTATGGACCGATCAGGAAGTGAGAATTACAAAGCTGTGCAGGAGGACAGAGACAGAAACTTTATATGCATTAGTGTCAGTGCTGGCACATTATAGCAGGAATTAAGAGGATGGGAAACACAAGGGCTGACAGACTGCAGTGAGCATGAAGGAATGAGCAGGGCAGATGTGTGCACACAAATGCAACACTCTGGAGAGAGAGGGGTTACAGCTCTAAAGAGATTACCTCTACAGTCCTGTCCCTTGATGCACGCCCCAGCCTGAAGTGGGTCTTCCATGATTCTGAAGGTAAAGGACACTTCTGGGGTCAGAGTACAGTGCTGTAGACCACCCTGTGCAGGCCATGCCCCTCTCCCACCCAGTACAGGAAGCTCTTAAACCAAAGCAATGCTCTTAAACCAAGTTGCAATTTTGAAAAACTGTGAGCTCAAAACTTTCTCAATCCAAGTTACTCTTAAACCAAGATACCACTGTAGTTTGTCAGCTTAGAAGATGCTGTGCTGCACTAACATACACAGCCTGCCTAAGACTGGTTTGCGTATGCTATGGTGCCCTGACAGTATCTCCAGAAAACAGGTGTGTGTGAGGCAATATGAATAGTTCAAATTTATCAGTTTATACAAAACTTTGTATTAAAAATTATCACCAAGATTATGTTGAGAAAATCCTTCCTGTATATAACAAGCGTCATTGCAGTTTTTTTTGCACACAAGACATGCCACCACCATACAATTATAGTATTTGGATTGTGTAATTCTGTGATTCTTGGAGTTGGTTTTCCCTATTTTTAGAGACTTTTGAATAATCTTTTTATTTTTCTAACATTTATATATGTCCCAACACTTTTACAGTATACCTTCTATAACATTAGAGCACAAATTTGCATGCTAATCCATGTTCAAAACAGACAAAATGTCGTCAAAAAACATGGCACATATTCTGACACATATTTTGGAGTGAATCTTTCCACTAGCAGTGTGCACATACTCTTAACAAAATGGTATGTAAAATATGGCATTTGAGCCTCTACGTTTTTTGCACAAAAGAAATTGGACAACGCAGTTGCTTTAAACTAACCCAAAGTTTGCTTGCTGCATTTATCAAATGGATCTTGCTGCAATGTTACTTTTTTTTTTTTTAACGTTTTACAATTTTTTTTCCTTCAATTTTAATTTACGTGTGTATCATGAAGAGCCAAGTCTATTATGGATCCCTGGATTATGAGCACCTCCAGAACGAGCTCTCTCTAAAAGATACAGTATGGAAAAAAGTGTCACCTGAATCAAATGAGGACTCTTCCACCACTGTAGTCTATAGAATGGAAACCTTGGAGGACAGAAGCTAAACATATTGGTCATAACTTTACAGTTAATTTTTTTTAAGAGTTTCTATCTTGAAACTGCTTTACTCTGTTACTTTCAGTTATATTTACTTTATTAAGTATCCAATGTTGAACCTGAAATAAGCGTGAGTCATGTTGGTTTACAGACGCATATGCTGATTGCTTGATCACAGTGACATCATCAGAGGTGTATTTTTTTATATAACCTTTATGTGTGCAGGTTATAATGTGCAAAAAATATATATCTCATATTATGCTGCTTTATTGAAATAAGTCAAAGTATGTAAGTAAGTAAGTTGGAAAGACACCATGCAATATGTATTGCTTTAACAAATAAAATGCAGTACTTGTGACTGTAAATTCCACACGTTTATACAGTAAATTTGTATTAATGTTTGTAAGCCAACTGACTTATACTTTTTTTCTATAATGACAAAACAAACAAGGGTTTCCCTTCCCTATTGCTTTTTGTTTGACAATTTAAGCCATTAGTAATGCATAATTTTCATTATAATGGTTACTAAAAAGTAACCATTTCCATAATTTTAAACCAACAGCCATGCAGCTTGGGACTATAAAAGTTCCTATTTTTTCTTGATACCCAATTTTGTATAATATACTGGGAATAAAGAACGCTTTGTTAGGTATATCACTATCAATTGGGATTAAAGCAACCTATCTAGTATTACATTAAATTTTAACCAGTCCTCTAACAATGTTCATAAAGCTTGGTTCTCCATTTCCATACCTGAAATTGCCTATCCACTCAGCAGAATTACATACAGGTTTTTTGTTAGTTTGGTTTTTAACAGTTATTCTATAAATGTTGTGCTCGCCATTGTAAATGTTGCAAAGTATTGTAACATAATTACATGTCACAGCTGATTTCCTTTCCTTTCCTGCGCAGATTTCAAAATCACTAAGAAGGTCGAACTAGCTATAGGTTTAATTTAATCCCTTTATTCCAACCAACAGGTTTGCTGTATGAAGGATTTCTTAACGCCCAGAAAAACAGAACATTTGGGTAAATAGTTAAAAATGAGAGACATAGAATGAGTTAGGTATCCACATAGAAGCTGAAATTATCTACTTTAAAATTTAAAGGGAATCTATCAGCTGAAATTAATGCTCTAAACTGCTGACACAGTTAGGTAGCTGTTAGATCAAGGAGACACATGGTACTTTTCATATATCCAACTGAGCCGCCATAGTGTAGAAAAAAGTTTTTCATCTGGTGCAAATAGTCAAAGATACTTTTCCAAGCTGGAATCCATCCATCCGTCCCCCCCTCCCCGACCTACTTGATTGACACCTGGAAGCAGAGTCCCAAGCAGGACAAAGTATGGGAGGGGGGAGTACGGAGGTGTTACAGCTTTTGGCACTCTTTTCATACTAGAAGCATTTTTCTAGAGGCACATACTATATATGGAAGGTACTAATCACTCCTTCACCTAACAGCTATCGATCTAATAATGTCAATGGGTTGGAATGTGAATTGCAGCTGACTGACTTGCTTTAAAGGGTTATCAAGGAAGGATTACAGCTACTTTCTTTCACAAATATCACTGTTAAGGATGTCACATTTTGTATATTTAGTGAAGCCTTTACAATATGGCACCGACCTTCTAAACACGTAGAGATGTTTACATTCCTTAAAGGAGAAGTGTGACCCTGGCTAAAATGTTACAGCTAGCACAGGCAAACATAAAAAAAAACAGTCCTTATTTACCTCTCCCTGTGCCTGCCACTTTTTGACCGGCTCCGGAACCCTTGCTGGAAAGCATTTTCTCCTAAGTTGTGATGACGTCACAACTCTGGAAGATGCCCACCCCGGCTGATGGACTGGCTGCTCAGCCAATCAGTGACTGCAACGGGGCCCCACCCCAGTTACTGACTGGCTGAGCCAGACCTTCAGCCGGGTTGTGATGTTGTACCATGCACTCTTAAGGGTACATCACTATCAGCACCACCCCTTGTTATGTGTAGTATTACAATTTAGCTCCACTTTAAAGCGACTCTGTACCCACAATCTGCCCCCCCCCCAAACCACTTGTACCTTCGGATAGCTGCTTTTAATCAAAGATCTGTCCTGGTGTCTGTATAGCAGGGGATGCAGTTATTGTCATAAAAACAACTTTTAATCTTGCAGCGCTGTGTCTAACGGCCGGGGCTTACATTTGTATATGCATTAGGCTGGCACACCCTCTCTGTCCTTCCTCCCCACCCTCCTTATCATTAGGAATGATTCAGGAACATTTACAGCTGTTTGAGCTTTGCACAGGTATATAAACAATCCAGCCCATGTTCATTATACACACAGCTGGGGAATAGGAAACAATCTGCCTGGAGCATTTCTAATGATGAGGAGCTGCAGCGGCACTGTAAATTAACATAGCTGCAGCTGATTCCCGAGGCTGCAGTGATGGTACTTCATGTTCCTTGGATGATACAGGCACAGAAACTGTACTTGTGTCATCCGCAGTTCAGTGCTGACAGGTAACCTACCTATCATCCCTTCCCTCCATCCATCCTTGGTTGAACTTGATGGACATGTCGTTTTTCAACTGTACTATGTAAGCCTATAGATGCTGCGGTCAGCACGATCACAGTATCTGTAGGGAGTCAGACAGAGAAGTCTCCCTCTACAAAGGGAAAATTCTTAGTCTGGTAGCCATCAAGGCTGTTATGTGGCTTCAGGCTTCCAGTTTCCTGGCTATGAAGGCCAGTGGGGAAGGGAGGTAAGGCCAGTGCTTGGCTGCGAGCTTTGCCCCCTCCCCTCTTTCCCCTGCTGCTGTAACA
Source organism: Dendropsophus ebraccatus (assembly GCF_027789765.1). NCBI lineage: Eukaryota > Metazoa > Chordata > Amphibia > Anura > Hylidae > Dendropsophus > Dendropsophus ebraccatus. The sequence goes on along the minus strand of NC_091462.1, from coordinate 68,559,261 downwards.
AGCTTTTAACAGCGACAGAGGGGAGAGGGCAGACATAGGGAATTCAGCTTATGGGATCATAATGGTCCCATAAGCTGAATTCAAAAACGACCTGGGCATTGAAGCATCAATGACCCCTAGTCGTGAAAGGGTTAATTGTTACATTCTGTTTCAATTCCATTCAGCTTAAATTTCTATTCAATTCAAGCAGTTATCCCCCTTTTACTGCTGTGGCAGCAATGCCGAATAGAGATCACACCACTCTGGACTCCTAGGTTAAATCGGGGCCAGTATACAGGCAGCACATTGTGTGCCTCCTGCACCTTGTCCTGTTCTGATGACATAGCACACCCTATGCCTTGGTAATAAACAGTTTAACACGTTCCAATCACCCTTAAAGTACCCCTTCACTTCCCGTTATGTTGCAATAAATTACCCTCTGCAAGGATCTAAAGTGTCTTAAGAAGTTTGGCCAGCAAGAGTGGTAGCAGCTAAGGGGGTGGAAGGGGTGCAACAACAGTTGCTGTCTAAAGCCATCATAAGACAGCACTATGCTAGCACCCCTCCCCCCCCCCCCCCCCCCCCCCCCCCCCCCCCCCCCCGCCACACACACACCCCAAGGCAAAGATGATAAAATGGTCAAATGACTGTTGATTGCCATGTAAAATTAAATAAAAAAAAAATACCAAAATAACCATAACATATCTGAACATAATGAAAATAAGTAATCATAATGAAACACCATGAGATAAGGGTAAAACCGGTCCATTCCAACACTGGTCCTCTCTACTAATAACCTTTACAATCTATATCTACAATATATTCCCCAAAAAATTTAACTACTACTAACCATAACATATTAATAAACTATATACTTTACTATATAGAATATCCTACTATATACTAATTAACTAAAAGTGATCTCCCTTTGCAGTGTGCATAACCTAATACCACAGAAAAAAACACCAGAAAGGAGGAAAAAGGGGTAGGCATACAGCCGCAGCCAGTAGACTTCAGCAAGGCACTAGTACTCAACGGGTACCCCAAGGCACAACAGCCTAGCAGTGTGCCCACTCCCACGCCCACTCAGTGGTCTGACAGTTCGTCCGTGTTGGTCGCGGCAAAGATCATGCAACCATCTGTAGCATCGTTGACCATAAAGTGTGTCGGGTTTGGGTTCAAACCCAGGCACTACATGTTTGCATCGGCACATGGAACGCCACCACCCCATTGCCTGGAAGAACCAGGACCCCCACAACACTTCTTGCAGCTACCATCGCACTGCCCCATCTCTGCAAGACAGGATTATGCAGCCTTGGTTGGAAGCACTAGGTCCCTCAAATCTACCCCTGCCTCCTCTATCTGGACTGGGGGGTAAACACCACCACTGCAGAGACAAGAATCTTTGTCTGTAGCCATCACCAGGAGACAGCTCTACTCCAAAAACTACCCTACAGCAATGATGATAAATGGACAACTGGCCAGTTGATTGCCCTGCTTTTCTTTTATTACATTTTAAAATCTAAATCTAAAAATGACTAAATACAAAAATAAACATACAATTTTTTATCTGGCCAAAATAATAAAAAAATAACAAAACATTATTAACCACATCATAAGATAAGGGTAGAACCCTACAACCCATCCCTACACTCCCCACTAACAGCCATTACAATCTATATCTACGATGTATCCCCCCAAAAATGTAACTACTATTAACCATAACATATTAATAAACTATATACACACTTCTATATACAACACACTACTATAAATGCCCACCTGGCTAAGCTTATTGCTCTGCTGTTTGATCGGCTGTACCAACAGAGATTCGCAGATTCACACACAACTGCAATTTCAAGGTCACCCTTTGGTAGACAATGTGTGATGGTAAGCCGCAACAATTGCAGTATAAATGACATTATCCACCTGCTTCACATCATTGAGACTGCATTGAGGGACATCATCACAGAGGAGAGCAGTGCTATGCATAGTCTACCATATAAACCTAAGCCCAGAGAGGGAATTAATGGTAGTGGAAGAGGAGGAGGATTTATGTGAGCAGGAGTTTCAAACACCAACAGGTGTCATCTCTTGTGGAGGTCCCACCAAACGACCAGGAGAGGTACAAAATCACAATCCACAGAAAGGTTAGGTCATTACATTCAAAGGACAGGGGAGCCAGATAACACGGATTGCCGGGTACAAAAGTTAAAGGAAAAAAAGCAGTCAGCCCCACACTCGTCTCCCTCCAGCAGCAGCTGAAATTCCAGTTTAGGGATACTTGGAGTCACTCTTGCCTCTAAATATTTTTGACCCGCTCCATTTCCTGGCAGAGACGGTCCATATCTGTGGGCATCTGGCAGAGTTCGCTTTGATTCTGCTTTCTTACCTGGCCAGCTGTCTGGTATCTGAGAGGGTATTTAGTGCAGCAGATGCCATTGGGAAAACCTTGAGGGACAAGGCTGTCTTGCCCCACCTGTGAATGGTTGACTTAGCCAATAAATGGGGATATATGGGGATAGTTCCACTACTGGTTCCTCAATAGATGGGACAGGCCACAGATGTAAACTAATGGGTAGGAGGGTTTACTGGGAATGGAAAGGGTTGCATCTTTCACTGTACAGGGGTTGGAAGAGGTTTGATGAGGATTTGAATGTGTTTTTGTAATATTTTTGTCAGATGTGTTTTCCAAGACAGTACAGTTAAGATTTACATGAACTAACTATCCAGTAATCCGACTAAGCAGGAACTCTACTGAGCAGGAACACTGGTTTAACTTCAACCACAGCACCCATAGACTGGTTTTGAAGGGAAACTAGCTTCACAGAACCCACAGACTTTTTTGAATGGAAAGTGGCTAGGGCCTTTTCTGTCATGAGGCAAAATGAGTTTAATTGCTAAGGGCGGCAGATTTTATGGAGTGGCAATAACTTCTGTCTGCTACACATCACTCACTTCATTGATCCAGTGACCTGTAAGAGATAGCTGGACACAGATTAGAGTACAAGAAAGTCAGTACTAGAAACACTTTTTAGGTATTTTTATATGCTTCAGACATCCATACACCTCAAATGATCACCAACCCTTTAAATGGAACACAAGATGTAATGATAGTATGAGCAACGAATAAGATCGCAATGATTAGTCATAATGCATTGACTCTTGTATATGTCAGGTGCTTTTATTCTTGAAGAAGCAATAAAGATTAAAGAATTGTTTACAAACTGGTGGAATTGGAAACTTTGCAACTTTTTGGGTGGAAGGTAGGGCTTGGTGGATTGTGTTTTCACCTCCTATTGCAGGTTTTCTGCACTTGCTTACTTTCTTACTGTTTTTATTGGACGCTTGCTTCAAAACACCCACAGACTGGTTTTGAATGGACACTGACTTCACAGCACCCACAAACTGGTTTGAATGCGCACTGGCTTACTGTCACCCTCAGACTTCTTTTGAATAAACACTGGCTTAACAGCACCATCAGACTTGTTTTAAATGGACTCTGGCTTCATAGAACCTACAGACAGCTTTTGTATGTACACTGACTGAACAGCACCCACAGACTTCTTTTAAATAAACACTGGCTTCGCAGCACCCACAGAATTGTTTTGAATGCACACTTGCTTCACAGCACTCATAGACTGTTTTTTTATGCACAATGGCCAAGTCTCCCACCCACAGATAACCACCCACAATGGACTGTCCTATCCTCTCCTCTCTCCCTGCCTTGCCCTTAATGTCTGCTGCGATCCTTTTCTCCTCTGCACACACAGCTGACTGCCGATTTCTAGGAAATAGCTCACACTATATACATGTTGAGGTGGTGACATCATAACGGGGCTTGCAGCTGATTGGACAGCCACTAAGGATTATGGATAATCCCTTGCTCGCGGCCAGTGACAGTACTATACATAAACGTGTGGCCACCATGTTTATCAAATTTAACAAATGACACAGAATTCGCTTTGCAAAATGAATCAAATTAACAGCATGATTTGCTTAGCTCACCTCTAGTTATAAAAGCAACAATGAGATACATTTAAATCAAATTCTAAGGTAGGTTTAAGGTTTTAATCCATCCTTTTTTAAACAAGTTATTAATATATTTGATCCCTTTATTATACCAAAAAGATTAATCCACCCGCCCCCTGGTTTTATCAGGAAGAACTGGCAAATTTGATTCTAAAATTCGTTGGACTTGATTTAAGGAAGTACTGTTCTCATAATTCTATATATTAGTATAATATTCAACAAATTAATTCTCAATTTCCGAAGGGTCATTTAATAATTTACCCAAGTTAGTTCCAATCACAGAAAAATCCCTCCTCATGTCTTGACATCTAATAAAATTAGAGCGTAATTTACTCAGTTTCCCACTCTCATTAAAGGGGTAGTGCGGCGGTAAAAAATTATTCACAGAACACACATTACAAAGTTATACAACTTTGTAATGTATGTTATGTCTGTGAATGGCCCCCTTCCCCGTGTACCCGGAAGTGTAGTGCTTTATACATACCTGATCCGTGCCGGCACGCGTCCGCCATCTTGTGCCAAACATCATCTTCGGCCGGCCGGCCCGAACACCTCCGTTCTTCCCGAGTGCCGGCGCGTCATCAGCTGCTCAGCTGCGATTGGCTGAGCATAACTGTGCTCGGCCAATCGTAGCTGGGCAGCTGATGACGTGCCCGGCACTCGGGAAGATCGAAGGTGTTCGGGCCGGCCGGCCGAAGATGACGTTTGGCACAAGATGGCTGACGCGTGTCGGCACGGATCAGGTATGTATAATGCACTACACTTCCGGGTACACGGGTGGGGGTGGTGGGACACGGGGAAGGGGGCCATTCACAGACATAACATACATTACAAAGTTGTATAACTTTGTAATGTGTGTTATTCTGTGAATAATTTTTTACCACCGCACTACTTTAAAAAGTCTCTGATTACGGGAAAAAGTTTTATGTTGTACCATTTGTAACAAAAATGAAGATAAGCAGACCTGGACATTTTTCATATTTATAGACCTCTGCTGACCTCTCTTCTCTTACCATCACTATATCACAGTTTACTTACACCACCACTATATCTTGCTATACTAACCGCAGAATCCAGACACCGCCGGGAGAGCACAACAAACTACCTTAATTAAATGATAACGTTAACCCTTAGCCAGCAGTTTCGGTTGTCCCTTAGCAGAACTCCGCTCCCCTTGCATATATTTCATCCCTAGGAAAAAAAATTAGAAATATACTTCTGTTCTTTATCTACCTGGTAATTCCATCCATTCAGGGTACCCTCTTTGGCCGAACCGCCCCTTCTCTGGAGCCGTTCTGCCCAGCAGAAGCCTTCCCAACCAGCCATTCCTTCCTGGAACATGGGCAAGCCCACTCAGGCAGACCACCTACTATGCTCCATACACTCTACTAAGCTCCCGGAAGGGCCTCATCCACCATTTATCATGAGAAATTATGGTCCCCCGGTCCCCCTTCCATTCAAAATCATCCCTCCACACCTGAAAAATAATAAATAGGTCAAAAAAAATAATAATAAATAAATAGGTAAATAATAATAATAACTAAATGAAAAATAAAAATTATACACACTCACCGGCCACTTTATTAGGTACACCTGTCCAACTGCATGTTACCACTTAATTTCTAATCAGCCAATCACATGGCAGCAACTGATCTACTGGGATTTTCACGCACAACCATCTCTAGGGTTTACAGAGAATGGTCCGAAAAAGAAAAAACATCCAGTGAGCGGCAGTTCTGTGGACGGAAATGCCTTGTTGATGCCAGAGGTCAGAGGAGAATGGGCAGACTGGTTCGAGCTGATAGAAAGGCAACAGTGACTCAAATAGCCAACCGTTACAACCAAGGTAGGCAGAAGAGCATCTCTGAACGCACAGTACGTTGAACTTTGAGGCAGATGGGCTACAGCAGCAGAAGACCACACCGGGTGCCACTCCTTTCAGCTAAGAACAGGAAACTGAGGCTACAATTTGCACAAGCTCATCGAAATTGGACAGTAGAAGATTGGTAAAACGTTGCCTGGTCTGATGAGTCTCGATTTCTGCTGCGACATTCGGATGGTAGGGTCAGAATTTGGCGTCAACAACATGAAAGCATGGATCCATCCTGCCTTGTATCAACGGTTCAGGCTGGTGGTGGTGGTGTCATGGTGTGGGGAATATTTTCTTGGCACTCTTTGGGCCCCTTGGTACCAATTGAGCATCGTTGCAACGCCACAGCCAATACAGAGTATTGTTGCTGACCATGTCCATCCCTTTATGACCACAATGTACCCAACATCTGATGGCTACTTTCAGCAGGATAATGCGCCATGTCATAAAGCTAGAATCATCTCAGACTGGTTTCTTGAACATGACAATGAGTTCACTGTACTCAAATGGCCTCCACAGTCACCAGATCTCAATCCAATAGAGCATCTTTGGGATGTGGTGGAACGGGAGATTCGCATCATGGATGTGCAGCCGACAAATCTGCGGCAACTGTGTGATGCCATCATGTCAATATGGACCAAAATCTCTGAGGAATGCTTCCAGCACCTTGTATCTATGCCACAAAGAATTGAGGCAGTTCTGAAGGCAAAAGGGGGTCCAACCCGTTACTAGCATGGTGTACCTAATAAAGTGGCCGGTGAGTGTATATATATATATATATATATATATATATATATATATATATATATATATATATTTATATATATATATATATATATAATAAATATAAAATAAATAAATACATATTTATAATTTTACTACTGGGACTTAAAGAAGAGCAGAGCCAGCCTTAAAAACAACCGAGGCAATCACTCAATCTTATAACTCATTTACCTTTACCTCTCTCCCAATTGTGTCCAGACCCACAGACCCATCTACAACCCATCCTTATACCTATTATCAACATAAGGTTAACAAGCCACCCTGGTTCTTCCTTCTCCAGTTACAAATATAACATACAATCATCAATGGTCTTAGTTCAATAACATTTGCTCCTTTCCTAGACCTAGGCAAGAATCGGGTATAGTATAGAGTGCGCAATTAACTAAACCCCACTCCCTATCCCACCCCCCGATCCTCTTTATAATTATTCACCCATAATTCAGTTTCAGTTTTAAAAATAGTTTCTTCCTGCTTATTTATTTATTTTTTTTACAGAAATTAATTTCCTTAAGAAAAATACCCCCCAACCGCTTGTACCTTCAGATAGCTGCTTTTAATCCAAGATCTGTCCTGTGGTCCATTTGGCAGGTGATGCAGTTATTGTGCTAAAAATTTACTTTTTAACTGGCAGCCCCGTGCCCTACGGGAGTGGCCTGGATTGTGTATGCTTTAGGCTGGCACAACCTCTGTCCCTCCTCCCCATCCTCATCATCATTAGGAATGCCCCAGGCAGATTGCATACTATTCTCCACCTGTTTCGCCCGGCACATGGGCTGGATCGTTAAGGACCTGTGCAATGTTCAGCAGGGAGAGAATGTTCCAGTGGCATTCCTAATGATGAAGAGGGTTGGGAGGAGGCACAGATACTTGGATTAAAAGCAGCTATCCGAAGGTACAAGTGGTTTGGGAGGGTCAGATTGTGGGTACAGAGTCGCTTTAAATATGGATTCAAAGAGTCCCTTACATTTAATATCCCTGTAGAGTCCTTATTTACTTGCCAAAAACTGTTTCTCTCTCTTAGAATTCATATACCCGGTGGAGTAGGAATTTATATATACAATTCCTATACCCGATGCAGTAGGAATGTATATTAGAGATGAGTGAACCTGGAGCATGCTCGAGTCGATCTGAACCCAAACTTTCGGCATTTGATTAGCAGTGGCTGCTGAAGTTGGATAAAGCCCTAAGGCTATGTAGAAAACATGGATATAGTCATTGGCTGTATCCATGTTTTCCAGACAACCTTAGAGCTTTATCCAAGTTCAGCAGCCCCAGCTAATCAAATACCGAACGTTCGGGTTCGGATCGACTCGAACCCAAACCCGGTTTGCTCATCTCTAATGTATATATACATTCCAGACAGTGAAGGGGTTTGATGTGGGTAATAAGAGGCAGGGTAATGTGATCCCGCAGCTGCCTCTCATTAACCCCTTAAACGCCACGATCTATAGTGATCGCAGCGTTTAAGGTACTCAGTGACAGGACAGGCTCCGGTCTCTGAGTGATCGGGACCCCTGCAGCCATGCTGCGGGGGTCCCGATTGCTTGAACCGATGGGCGGGAGTAATCCACTTACCTCCGTCCTGTTGGATCGGCCATCTATGGATAGAGTCTGCTCTCAGGTAGGCTGTATGCATAGATCGCTTATAATACTGATCTATGCTATGCTATGGCATAGCATAAATCAGTATATAAAATATAATGTTTGCATGTTTTACTGTGAAATGTGTTTTTTTTTTAAAGTGCAATAATAAAAAGCTTTTAAAAGTATAAAAAAAAACCTTATAAACCCCACCAATAAAAGTTTATTATACCTCGTTGCCCATTATAAAAAATTTAAATAAATATATATATAAAAAAAACAACAACAAACATATATCATAACGTGCGGAATTGTCCGCTCTATTAAAATATAAAGATTATTCTTCCCGCGCGTTGAACGCCGTAAATGGGGGGGTGCTAACACCAGGATTGCTGATTTAAAAAAAAAAAATATCAGAAAAATAATTATAAATGGCGATCAAAATTTTTCTGTATTACATTATATTACATATTACGTATTATATTACATTAATAAAAACTAGAGATCATGGCGCAAAAAATAACACTCCAACCAGTCTTGCAGGTGGAAAAATAAAAGCGCTATGGCTCTTAGAAGGCGGGAGGAACATTGCACTAATTTGGCCCGGACATCCGTGCATCAATGTCTTGAAGGAGTTAACAATGATAAAAATCCAGTGTCAGTTTATTTTAAGCAAATTACATGGGGTGCGTTCATCGAGAATGAAGTACGAGTATGCTAGTCTCAAAGCCCTGCTGCTTTTTCCCTGGATGGATTTATGCCTCTTATGCGTATGCCTCTTAGTAAAGCAAGCCGGTCCTGCGCCTGGTGCATACATTGCGGTATAAATCTACATCTCAGATTTGTATAATGATTTACGCCTGCACCAGGCTAGCATGGGTTAGCGCTGGCGTACACCAGGGAGAAGGCAAAAACCTGTGCCTTTTCCCAGGTGTAAGCAAGGGGCGATGCCTTGATGAATTTCCCCCATATAGTTTTTTTCCCTGGAGGTTCTCCAGTCTGCCTGCCAATTCCAATGTGAGTGGTTAGTGATCGGAGAGAACCTTGCTTTCATATTTAAGTTTCCTTATGATAGCTAGCCCTTCCCTAATAAATTAGTACTATATCAGTCCTGGAATGTTGAATTGTGACATGAAAATGCTGGTCTGTCCAGATATAAACACCTCCAAATGTCCTCCCAATCCAGCTCCTCCCAATCCAGCTCAAAAGAAGGGTACATAACGAAATTAAAATACCCAGCAACAGTATGCTTTGTTTATCCTTGGTAAAGTCAACCAGTTTCAATAAGACCCCTAGCATTAAGAGATGGCACCATAGAATCACATTACACTGGATGTAATGCTGGAGATAGAACCTGTGAATTAGGAGGCAGAGGTTCCTGATCTATCAGCATAGAGTAGAGACAATTGCGCCTCTGTTAAAAGAGAATTTGGGCCTAAAGTATTTAATATGTTATTTCTTATGGAAAGTTGGACAAATTCCTAATGTACATTAATTATGGGAAATGCACATATAGGGCTATTTCCCTTAATTTAGTAGATCATAGAGACTTAAAAATCTCTGAAATACCGTGACGTCACGAATCAGGGTGTAATTCCTATGAAGTGGCCAGCAGTATATATAGAAGCCTATGGACTTTATTGAAGTCTATGGGAGATGTAATGAGCAATTTAACGTAATCTGCACTTTATTGGTACACTATGTTTATGGGATAATTTGGGGAGCAAGGACATTTGCTGCCCAAATGGAAGGCACCGAGCAGGAAGGGAGAGAGGTAGGTGCATGTAACTACCTCCTTCCTCCCTGCTTGGTGCAGTGGTATAGATAAGCACTACTACTACTCCCATCATCTCCTCATAGTATGATGATGGAAGGAGTAGTGCCAGGGAAAACCCCAGCACCAAACCCCCCCCTCAGCAGACAGTCCCCATCACCGACCCCACGCCCGCCGCCACGCTCCTAGATCTGGACCCCAGCCACCCCATACACCCGCCGCACAGCTGCTGCCGCCAATGACCTCAAAGATCTGGCCCCCAGCCACCCACACACCCGCCACCTGTAAACTGCCAGACACCCTTCCCATCACCAACCCTCCCTGCCTCCCCACTGCCGCTTCTCTGCCGGTGTCAGTATCAGACTGCCAGATCACTGCCACCCCGCGTCCTGCCGATTCGGCCCCAGATGTCACCCCCAGCCGATTCGGTCCTGCATGAGGAGAGCTTCCTGCAGGGAAGTGAGTTGTGCGGCGGTGGGGGAGGCAGGGAGGCTGAAGGGTTGGTGATGGAGTGATAGAGGGGGCTGGGAGTTTACTGGCGGCGGCGGGTGCGTGGGGTGGCTGGGGACCAGATCTTTGAGGTCCCCGGCGACGGGGGCAGCAGCTGTGCGGCGGTTGTGTGGCTGTGCAGCGGTTGTGTGGGGTGGCTGGGGGCCAGATCTATGAGTGCGGCTGGTGTGGGGTCGGTGGCTGTCTGCTGAGGGGGGGCTTGGTGCTGGCGTTCTCCCTGGCACTACTCCTCCCATCATCTGCTCATACTATAAGCAGGTGATGGGAGTAGTAGAAGTGCTTATGTGTACCAAGCAGGGAGGGAGGAGGTAGTTAGATGCACCTACCTCTCTCCCTCCCTGCTCGTTGCCTTCCATTTGGGGAGCAAATATCCTTGCTCCCCAAATTATCCCATAAACATAGTGTACCAATAAAGTGTAGATTACATTACATTACACCTACCATAGACTTCAATGAAGTCCATAGGCTTCTATATATACTGCGCCCCCTCCTGGCCACTCCATAGGAATTACACCCTGGTTTAGAGAATTTGAAGTCTCCATGATCTACTAAATTAAGGGAAATAGCCCTATATGTGCATTTTCCACAATTTTTTTTAATAAACATTATTTGACTTTTTTTACTATTTTCCATCATTCAGTAGAAAAAAATATACAAACATCAAGTACATAAATATAAATCACAACAAAATATTATAAAACACCCATCAAAGTAATCTCCCCGTAACCACCCCTGTCCACTGAGGGAAGGAAAAAAAAAAAACCTCTCTTCAATAGTATTTTTCATACATAGTAACACATCTTTCCCAGTCTCTTACGTTTGGCGCTTCCTTTGATGCCCAGTTCCACACTAACACCAGCCTGGCATAAAAAAATTAATCTCACTATGGTTCTCATGTTTTCCCTGTTCAGTTTTATACTGCCTGTATCGCCCAAATGGACAAACTTAACCTTTCTCGGGATTTTCACCCCTACCTCATTCTCAACTTTCTGGAAAACAAGAGACCAGAATTGAAAAATCTTATCACAGACCCACAACATATGTATATAATCTACTCCACTCACTCCACACCTAGGACACTGATCATGAGATTTACACCCAATCTTGTACAGAAAAAACGGAGTGTAATGGACCAGGATACCCTTTTGATGTTTTTTTTTTTTTTAAATTAGAGACTAATTCCAGTTAACCTCTTCTCCAACTTCTGTTTGACATTTATGACAACTTCTAAGCCTAAGAGTGGTTTCCATTACCTCATTACTCAAATTTTTATACAAAAACAATATTTCTTTTTTCCTGATGTTTTGACCAATTAGTTTCCCCACCAGCCAGTCTTGCCCTACCACTTGCAACGACTTCTGTTTTAGATCTGCCATCAATGCTGTCCTCAAACCCTCGTACTCTAGCCATAACCCAGGGTCGATGTTAAATTCCTCTTTTACCCTTACCCAACTTTAACCCCTAGGCGACCCTGGACGTACATGTACGTCCAGGGCCGCCCCCACGTGTTCAGAGCGGGGCTGCGCTGCGCCCGCACTCTGAACCGCCGCGGTCCCGGGTGCCGCATGTAGCCCGATGCCGCGGCTATTAGTGGGCACGATCCGATCGCTGTGCCCGCTAATCAAGTGATCAGATGCAGCTGTCAAAGTTTACAGCTGCATCTGATTACTTTTATGCAACCATCCCTAGTGTCTAGGGATGCCTCCGGGGCTCAGCTTCGTAATGGCACTGATCCCGGCTCGGCACTCGATTGCTTCCGGCTGCTGCAGCCGGAAGCAATTACTGTGCCTATCTAATCAATCTATGCTGCATATCTATGCAGCATAGATCTCAATGAGAGATCAGTGCACTTATTCTAGAAGTCCCCCACGGGGGCTTCTAGTACAAGTGTAAAAGTTAAAAAAAAAAAAAAAAAAAAAAAAAGTTAATAAAAAAGCCCCCTCCCCTAAAAGTCTGGATTACCCCCCTTTTCCCATGTTATTAATATAAATAAATAAACATGTTTGTTATCGCCACGTGCGTAATCGCACAAAGTATTAATTTATTACATTCCTGATCTCGCACGGTAAACAGCGTAAGCGCAAAAAAATCTTAAAGGGCAAAATTGCGCATTTTTGGTCACATCAAATCCAGAAAAATTGTAATAAAAATCGATCAAAAGGTCGCATATGCGCAATCAAGGTACTGATAGAAAGAACACATCATGGCGCAATAAATGACTCCTCAAACAGCCCCATAGAACAAGGGATAAAAGCGCTATAAGCATCGGAATGGAGCGATTTTAATGAACATGTATTGGTTAACAATGGTTTGAATTTTTTACAAACCATCAGATACAATAAAAGTTATACATGTTACATATCGTTTTAATCGTAACGACTTGAGGAACATACATAACAAGTCAGTTTTACCCCAGGGCGAACGGCGTAAAAACAAAAAAATCCCAAATAAAAGAAATGCGGTTTTTTTTTTTCCAATTTCACCACACATTGAATTTTTTTACTGGATTCGCAGTGTACTTTATGAAAAAATTCAGCCTGCCATTGCAAAGTACAATTAGGGGCACAAAAAATAAGGGCTCATGTGGGTTTCTAGGTGAAAAAATGTCCTTTTAAGCACAAGGAGCAAAAACGCAAAAATTTAAATTGGCCCAGTTCTCTAAGGGTTAAACTCCATCCCCCCTGGCAATATGACCAACTCTCTGGATCCCCGATCTATATAACCCCTTCACTTCTCTAGCTTGCTGGTCGTGTCTAAATGCAGATTCCCCCAGAGTGTCGCGAAATCTCAGAGCCCTTTAATTCTACGTGCCCTCTTTAGCTCTTTCCAAACCTTGATAAGCAATTTTACCATGACCCAGTGTCTAATCTCCCCCACTTCTAGGATCCCTGTCTCCATTTTCTGGAATATATCCCAATTCTGATTATCACCTCCTACTCCTAATTGGTCAAAGAAAAGACTTGATCTATGTTTCGCTAGCCAATATGCTTGCGACGCCAACCAATATCTTTTTGGGATACATAAAATCTCCATTTTTATTCTAAATCTACCCCTAGCATTTCCCATTTCCATAAGAAATAACATATTAAAAAATACTTTTGGCTGGAGTTGTCCTTTAAGGTACTTAGGCGGCAAATTCAAAATGAAAGTACTTTAGAAAATGATAATTGAGCACATTGCTGCTTGATAACCATTCTCCATAGAAACATTCCAAGTACACAGTAAATATGACATTATGACATCTATGTCATATTGTGAACACCAAAATAGTGCTGCCATAGTTAGTTAAGGTGGGGGGGCAAGTTTGGACAGCCTGGGGCCTATGGTAAAGTTAATCCGCTCCTTGTGACCAGATACCACTGAAGTCAGTAAGATCAGCTGCAGGTTGCCACCCAAGTGCCTAAAGAGTAGAAGATAGAATGGGAGATATTTTCACTGAAGTATTGTAAAAAAAAAAAATGAGGCAAGCCACCCCTAGCAACCAATCACATCCCAGCTCTCTTTGAAAATGAAAGCAGTAATCGTATTGGTTGCCAAGGCTTCAATATACCTTTCCAACTATCATTTGCGTCTGTGAGAAGGGGTGTGTGGTCAGACACTAACATCATCAGACACTAACACACACACACACACATTTTACTATTGCTGCTGTTCGCTTTTTTTTCCCCATTGGTTCTGCCTACAGTCACTCTTGAACGACTTTATGAATCCACACCCTGTTGAAAGCAACTTACCTATGGTATTGACCAGTTATCCACTGCATAACAACGGATTTTAACTCCAATGTGCCTGATGTTAGTGAGGTAATCACTTGATGGACATGTGTCTTTTTTGCCAATAGTACGAACTGTGTAATTAGTCAACAATTGTGCCCACTAAATATCCAAATAAATATATGCACCCATGGTAAAAAAAAAACAAGAATTACTAGCCGGTAATGTCTTTTCTTTGAGCCCATGACGGCACCCCTGGAGAGGACCACCTCCTACTCCCATTGGACAGGAAACAGAACGCTGGACCTTAAAATAATCGCCTCCTCTCACCAACATCAGTCTTTAGCAAGGATCCTAGGAGCAAATTTTTAACAAACAGAATGTAGAATACAATCTGTGTCATGTAATATATACATACATCTATATATATTTCTTTTTTTTTTTTAAATAAAGTATATACATTCAACATACATTAACTCCGTCAAGGTATGTCAGATCTTTTTAGAGGGCGGGTATTAGGCGGGGTGCCGTCATGGGCTCAAAGAAAAGACATTACCGGTTAGTAATTCTTGTTTTCTCTTCTCGCCCTATGACGGCACCCCTGGAGATTAGATTAGGAATTTTTCCCCCCGCCTAGGGAGGGACTACTGTGTGGAGCACTCTTCTACCAAACGTCAAATCCTCTGTTGAGGACAGTTGTAGCCTATAATGTTTAAAAAAGGTGTGTGGAGTACTCCAAGTAGCGGTCCTACAGATCTGTTCTAGTGTGACAGATGCCCTCTCTGCCCAGGAAGTGGCTACTGATCTGGTGGAGTGTGCCCCAAACCCTACAGGGATATCCCTCCCACTGGATTTATAGCATTCCCCAATAGCCTGTTTCACCCATCTGGCGATGGTCTGCGAGGTAGCTGCCTTACCCCTGTTCTTCCCCTGAAAGGATATTAGGAGATTGTCAGTCTGTCTTCAATCTCTAGTGACATCAAGATAGTGTAATAAGATACGTCTAACATCCAATGTATGAAAGGCTGCTTCTCTGTCATTAGATGGATTAATACAAAATGAGGGAAGAACTACCTCCTGGGACCTGTGGAAATTGGACACCACCTTGGGGAGAAAGGCGGGGTCAGGAGATAAGATAATTCTGTCGTCCCTAATCGTCATGTATGGAGGGATGATGGAGAAGGCTCTGATTTCGCTAACCCTTCTGGCTGATGTGATAGCGAGCAGAAAGGCGAGTTTCCAGGATAGCAGTTTAATTGGTAACTCTAACATTGGCTCAAATGGAGAAACGGTCAGTCCTGATAGAACTACATTTAAGTCCCATGGAGGGACTCTGGATTTTATACTGGGAGCCAGTCTAGCGGCAGCTCTTGTGAATCTTTTGACCCATGGATGTTCAGCCAGTCTGAAATCGAATAGTGCACTAAGGGCTGATACCTGAACCTTTATAGTGCTTGGTCTCAAGTTCTTGTTAAGACCCTCCTGAAGAAAATCCAGAATTAGTGTATTATTAGGAGAAGCAATCACATTGATCGGCTGATTCACATATCTGCAAAAGGCCTTCCAAGTTCTCAGATAGATTGCTGATGTCACCCTCTTTCGGCTGGCCAAAAGTGTGGATATAACCTGAGGGGATAGCCCTCTGTCAATCAAAAGTTGCCTTTCACACGCCAAGCTGTCAAGTGAAGGTTCTGCGCTGTCGGGTGAAGGACTGGTCCCTGGTGAAGGAGATCCCGTCTCTCTGGAAGCACCCAGGGGTCTGTTATCGATAATCTCAACCAGGCGAACCACACCCT
Source organism: Dendropsophus ebraccatus (assembly GCF_027789765.1). NCBI lineage: Eukaryota > Metazoa > Chordata > Amphibia > Anura > Hylidae > Dendropsophus > Dendropsophus ebraccatus. The sequence continues at coordinate 68,543,223 of NC_091462.1, read as the reverse complement.
TCTGGGCCAGAAGGGTGCAATTAGAATGGCATCTGTTTTGTCCTGCCTGATCTTGCGTATTACCCGAGAGAGAAGCCTGATTGGTGGAAAGGCGTTAAGGAGATTACTTCACCAGTTCTGTGCTAGGGCATCTATGGCTGTGGGGTTGTCCTTCTGAGACAGGGAATAAAACTCTCGAAACTTTTCTATTTGTCCTTGTGGCAAACAGGTCTGTCTTTGGGGTCCCCCAGAGCCTGCAGATTTGATGAAAAACCTCTTGGGATAGCTCCCATTCTCCCTGTTTTAGCTTGTTCCTGCTGAGGAAATCCGCTGTTACATTGTCCGCTCCTCTCAGGTGTAGCGCTGTCAGAGAAAGAAAATGAGGTTTTGCTAACCTGAAGATGTGGTGCGTGATCCTCATCAGGTCGGTTGACCTGGTTCCACCCTGATGATTGAGGTAGGCTACTACTGCCGCATTGTCTGACAGTACCCTTACGTTTTTCCCTTGAAGCTCTGGTAATGCTTGTATTAAAGAGAGAAAAACGGCTCTTAACTCTCGTACGTTCTGGGATTCCCTGGCTTCTTCCGGGCTCCATTTTCCTTGTAGAAGAAGAGGTCCCGTATGAGCCCCCCATCCAGAAGGACTGGCATCTGTTGTAATGGTCTTTACTTCTGTAATATTCCATGGAAGACCCTTGTCTAGATGTTCCCGTTGCTCCCACCAGGACAGGGATCTTAAAGTCTGTGGAGATAGAAGAAGAGGGAAATCTAGGGAATCAGTTACACCATCCCATTCAGACAGAATCTGATATTGGAGCCTTCTGGTATGATATTGTGCCCACGGTACTGCCTGGATACAAGAGGTTAGTAGTCCTAACAATGACATTGCTGACCTCATAGTAGTAAGGGGATTAGCAGAGAGTTGTCTGATTCTCGTCTGGACCTGTAAGATCTTATTCTCTGGGAGAAAGGATTTCTGAACCTTGGAGTCTAGGAAGATTCCCAGGAACTTACACCGCTGACTAGGTGTTTATTGGATTTTTCCTCATTGACTTCCCATCCTAGAGAGAAAAAAACTGACTCTACGAATTTAATATCTGTCTCCAGAGCCACCTGAGAATTGTTAATAATTAGAAAGTCATCAAGGTAGGGGATAATAATGATATTTCTTTCCCTAACATGTGCCATGACCTCTGCCATTACTTTGGTGAATGCTCTGGGAGCCTGGGAGATAACAAACGGCATGGCTGTAAATTGGAAATGTGAAACCTCTGTGCCCATATTTACTGCCACTCTCAGAAATCTGTAATGGTCAGGATGCATAGGAATATGGTAATAAGCATCTCTGAGATCGATGGTGGCCATAAAGCAGTTTTCTGAGAGATTAAGAATGGCTGAGGATATTGATTCCATTCTGAACCTCTCGTATGTAAGGACCCTGTTAAGTGGTTTGAGATTAATTATAGTCCTATAAGAACCATTGGGCTTTTTCACAAGAAACAAAGTGGAGTAGAACCCCACTCCCCTTTGCTCCCTGGGAACTGGGATAAGTACTTTTTTTGTCTAGAAGGGAATGAATCTCAGCTAGAAGAGCTGTGTGTTTGTCAGGGTCTGATGATAGATCGGTGCATACAAATCTTTCCCCTGGGGAGGATGAAAAGGAGATTTTAAGGCCAAACTTTATTGTATCCAACACAAAAGTGCTACCAGAAATCGTACACCACTGTGAAAAATAAGAAGCCAAACGCCCTCCCACAGGGACCTTATGTCATTGAGGGGCTTTCTTGTCAGAAGAGGGAAAGAGAAACCCCTTATTCTTCTTTTGAGGTCGCCAATCTTTTCTACCACTGGAACCTCCACCCCTAGGCCTCCTACCTCTTCCCCTGAATGGTCTACTGGTCTGTTGGGGTATAAGGGGAAACCCCTTCTGTCAGAGGCCTTTTCTAGGATAGATTCCAGGGCTGACCCGAATAGAAGCTTCCCTTCGCATGGGACTCCACATAACTTGGCCTTTGATGTGGTATCACCTTTCCACTCTTTTACCCATATAGATCTTCGGGCTGAGTTTGAAAGGGCAGCTGACCGTGCTGATAATTTTAAGGCGTCTGCAGATGCTTCTGCAATAAACGATACTGCATTGTCTATTGTAGTAAATGCCTGGTTAAACTCCTGACTTGGATTACTTTCTTTGATTTTATCTTTAAGTTCAGTCATCCACATTTTAAGTGATCTGGCCACTGAAGTAGTCGCAGTTAAAGGCTTGAATGCAGATGTAGAGGCCTCCCAGGACTTTTTCAAGTAGATGTCAGCCCTCTTATCTAGAGGGTCTTTTAGCACCGCTGTGTCCTCAAAGGGTAGTGCATTCTTTTTAGAGATCTTTGTAACTGGATGATCTATCTTGGGAGCCCCCTCCCAGGATTCACAGTCCTCCTGACTGAAAGGATATTTCCTTTTGTACTAGAAATAAGAAAGGTTAGAATCAATACAAGTGTTATACCACACAGTATATTTCAAAGATGGATGGATTTAACACCAGACTTACGGCCCGAGGGATAAAGAATTTCCGATCTGGATTGGCCCACTCGTGGCAAATAAGTGTCTTAATACTCTGGTGTACTGGAAACACCAATTTTTTCTTTGGAGCTAACCCCTCGAACATTATGTCCTGTACGGATCTTGGTTGAGGAGTATCATCTATTTCCATAGTCAATCTGACATTCTTAATAAGAGAGTCTATACATTCAGTCGGGAACAAGGACCCCGCAGATTCTCCTGAGGCCTCCTCTGGTTCGGAGCCTAATTCGCCCTGATCGTCCACCCCAACTGATAGATCCTGATCTTCCTCATTTATTGGAGATGGATCCATATGCTGACTCGGTCCCGCAACTACAGGTGGCTGAGAGTCAGGAGGGGGGATTACGCTGACTTCAGGAGTCTCAGAGGAAGTAGAGCGAGAGGGTAGGGAGGCCTGCAGAAATACAACAATAAGCACACCTTGGTAGGGGGAGTCTAAAATGAAATCAAATAATGTAACAAGATACTTCTACCTACCCTGATTTCTCGCCTAACCATGTCCCTCATGTTTCTAATGAAGGATGGTCCTTGATCTTCTAATACTCGGTTCATGCACCCCCCACACAAGGTCTTATTGTATGCACTACTAAGTCTCTTTCTGCAGACCGGACACTCTTTAATCTTAGTACGCGCCTTTTTAGAGGATCCCTCCTAAAATATAAACCATAACATTCTGATAAGATAGTGTAACTTAATATGTATATGGGGAGAACCCCTCTTACCCCACCATACCGCTGGATTTTCTGTAGCAGAGGTCTGGGATTGTTCAGCGCCTTGGGACTCCATCTGACCCAGGATTGGCCTTAGGTCCCACAGCTGGCACAGCAGAAGCACAGCAACCAATTTTTAGCAGCAGGCTCACTTATGCATGTGCAAAGCACTCTGAGCCATCCTGCTGCTTGTTTAAATATGGCGCCAAAAACGCACCTAGGGCCGGCTGACCCGGCCCCCGCCGTGGCGCTGATGCGGCACACCCTCCCGCAGTGCTTTTCCCGGCAGGCAGAGGCCTGGGCCTATTGAACAAGGCCTATAGGGACATCCCCCCTCCGGAAGCACTGTCCGGCGTCATCACGCCTTCCGGGAACGCCCGCGACACGTGGGGACGCCGCGTCAGACGTCATTACGTCATCGCGTCCCCCTGTTCGCGCGTGCGCACACCGGCCGCCATTATTTGCCTGGAAGGACGCCAGAGGGGCCGGGAGGACTCGCGGGGCCCGATCAAGTGGAGGTGCTGGACAGGCATCAGTCTTCAGGCTCGGACGCCTCGGGAGCCGGTAAGACCGCTACGCCGGTGATCCCTAGCCCTATGAAGGTCCTCCTGGAGGAGACATCCTCCATGTCCTGCTCCCATGGGACAGGAAACAGTAACTGGTGTTGGTGAGAGCAGGCAATTCTTTTAAGGTCCAGTGTTCTGTTTCCTGTCCAATGGGAGTAGGAGGTGGTCCTCTCCAGGGGTGCCGTCATAGGGCGAGAAGAGAAAAATCTTTTTAATCCGAGTTCATGTAATCAGGTAAAAATTGCACTAGTCATTTAGGTTAGGGTCCATTTACATGGAAAGATTATCTGCCAAAGATTTGAAGCCAAAGTCAGGAACAGACTATAAACAGAGAACAGGTCATACTGGAAAGCTTGAGATTTCGCCTCTCTTCAAATCCATTCCTGGCTTTGGCTTTAAATGTTTGGCAGATAATCTGTCAGATAATCTTTCTGTGTAAATGGACCCTTACTTTTGAATGAACTCAGCCTCATCAGTGCCCATGGTGTTAGTGAATTAAACCATTAAACCATTTTTAAACAAAAGCACTAGCTTAAAGGGGTACTCCGTGCAAATTACATAATTTAACACTGCACTTACAAAGAAAAGTTATATAACATTGCCATTTACACTCATTAGGACAGCTGTAATGTTACCTGTTTTTCAAAGAATCAAAATCCCACAGGAAGTTCTGTAGTTCAGGAAGAAGGAAACACATCACGTCTCAGTGCTGTTCCACAGGTACCATATTGAGACGTTATGTGTTTCCTCTCTGTCACAGGGAAACCCGCCCCTCAACACATCCTCTGCCCGCCTCACTCCTCCTCTGCCCGCCTAGTTTTACAATACATACTATATTATCTGTCGGGCTCCCTCCTCTGTACGATCACAGTCTCCCCTGCTTCTCAGTCATTCTGGAGATTGGCAGCTGCCTGCAGCATCAGATGTCACAGATCTAATAGGAGGCATTTGGCACCCTTTCAATGCCAGATGCCTGCTAGGAGATTACTGGTGTCTGATGCTACAGGATTCTCCTCCAGAATGACATAGAAGCAGAGGAGACCTCGGACACCAGATTCAGCTATAACTCATAGTCCAGCAGCTGACAGCAAGCAGCAATATCTTTCTGGAGCTGAAAGGGTTTGTTTCAATGCTCCCTGGAAGATCCTGGCCGAGTTCAAGCTCCTGAAAGATGTTGCTGCTTGCTGTCAGCTGCTGGACTATGAGTTATAGCTGAATCTGGTGCCTGAGGTCTCCTCTGCTTCATAAGCACAACCACCATCATCAAGTATCAGCATGGCATGATGGTGGGGGTTGTATGTGTGCAAGCTGGAGTTGCACAGCTTCCAGAGCTACTACCACCATCATTGTCTTAAGGACAAGATGCTCGTAGTAATTTTTCAAGCTGAGCAACTCCAGGTTGCACAATCACAACCCTCAGCATCATGCCATATTAAAAGTAGACAATGGTGGCTGTAGTTTTTATTCACTGGACACCCAAATAAGGGGGCTGGGTTGTCAGTATTTACCATTACTGCTTGTGTAGGGGACTAAGCTGTGCAGTGGGAGGGGAATAGATGGAGGGTGGCAGGGAATAGAGGAGCTAGGGATGGAGGGCGGGGTTGTGGGCATGTTTGTGGGTGGGAGGAGGAGGTGGGAGGTTTACAGAGGCAGGCCAGGGAAACAATGCATTGTGGGGACTGTAGGAATATGCAGCACACAGGCACTGGTCCAAACAGGAAGCTGGAGATGTAATCAGCAGCAACAGAGAACAGTGCAGGGGGCAGCTAGAGCAGCCAGAGTGGGAAGAAATGTGACAGAGAGGAAGCCAGTACACATCCCCCAGTGTGTGAGGAGTTTAGATTTTACAGTGGGTGCCTGGAGTACTCCTTTAAAGGGGTAGTGCGGTGCTAAACAGTTATTCACAAAATAACACACGTTACAAAGTTATACAACTTTGTAATGTATGTGAATGGCCCCCTTCCCAGTGTTTCCCCCCACCCACGCTAGAGCCGGAAGTGTGATGCACTATACTCACCTGATTCGTGTCGCCCCCTGTCCGCTATCTTGTGAGATTGATGTCATCTTTGGGTGGACAGCCAAACCGCTCCATCCGTCCCTCGTGCTGGCACCCCTCTGCAGCGTCATCAGCTGCTCAGCCGCGATCCCCACAAATCCCCACGACTATGGCACAGAAAGAGGAAATTTTCTCTATTAACGATAGCCGTTTATTTCAATCCCTGACACTTGTGCCAAGGAGTAATACTACAGTATAAGGGTCCATTTACACAGAAAGATTATCTGCCAAAGATTTGAAGCCAAAGCCAGGACAGAATATAAATTAACAGGTCATGAAGGAAAGCCTGAGATTTCTCCTCTTTTCAAATCCATTCCTGGCTTTGGCTTAATCTTTGGCAGATAATCTGTCAGATAATCTTTCTGTGTAAATGGACCCTTATGCTAAATTTACACGGCGCGATAATTCGCCCGATCGTACGATTAACGATTTTGAAGTAACGATTTTTTTTTATAACGATCAGCGTTTAGATGGAACGATATATCGTACAGAAAATTCGTTTTGCGATTGCTTAAGCCTATCTCACACATAGGTAAAATCAGTGAACGACTGTTTACACGGAACGATCGGCGAATTTTTTGCGAACGACGATTTAAGAACATGTTAAAAGATCAAAATGAACGATTTATCAATTGTTCACTGCGTTTACACGTACGATATTCGATCGTTATCATGAAAATTTGCCCGATAATCGTTCCGTGTAAACGTAGCATTAGTGTCCTGCTTTTCCGGACAACCACCGTGATGTGACTGGGCGCTTACTTTTCCTGTTCTTATTCTGATATCATGATGGTAGCTAGATTGATTTCACACTTTGCTTCCTGATAGGGTTGTTGTTTGTGCAAATGTTGTTGTTTTTTTAATAGTTTATGCTATATCTTTTCAATTTAACAATAACAATAAACCAGTCATGTTATACTGTTGTAGATTTACCAACCACATCTGCTGGAATTTGTTTTTTACATTTTTTTAAAGTAATATTTCCTCACTTTGCTTCTGATCTTTCTTGTAATTGTGTTTAAATAACACATAATACATGTATATGTACAAAAACATTCCTTGCAATGTCCATAGAGAGTCAGTTATTGGGGTTAAATTAGCAGGAGATAATCCCAGAACCTTGTGCATAAGAACACTTCCAGCAATACTGTTAATGAGCGGTGATCGGCTAGATCAGCACTCTTTTATTGAGCCTATTACATAGCCTGATAATCGTTTAGCAAGGGCTGCATGGATATAGTTAGCGATATCCATGAAGCCTTTGCTCAAACAGTTAATACTTTATCTGTCGGTGCTCCCTGTCTTCTCCTGCGCTCTTTTCGTGCCCAGGCACCACACGCTACATCTTCAGAGCGGCCGTCCCGCCAGTGATTGGCTGAGCGGCCTGTCAGCTCAGACAGGCCACCCTGAAGCTGCAGTGCGGGGTGCCGGGAACATACAGAGTGCAGGAGAAGACTGGAACTGCGGACAGGTAAAGTATTTAATGCTTAGGCAGTTGTCAGCCATTGGCTGCACATCACGATCGGTGATTAAGAAATGATCAGCCGATGATCTTTCTTTGGCTGATCGTTTTCTCTATTACACGGAGTGATAATCCCTGAATTGAGCCAATTTGGCCGATTATCACTCTGTGTAATCGGACGCTAATGTATATAACCATACAAAAGACAAACATAGAGGGAAGGAACACAAGGGAGTGGGGTATATATGATATGATTATTCATACTAAAAACCACAATTCAATCTGGTTGTTATTCAAGGCAGAAATTTAATAGTTGTCGTGTGAGTGGCATTTAGTGGCATTGAGTGTAAATTAGAGGCAGTTAGTATACGGAGGAGGAGTTTAGCTGCTGACTTACTAAGGTTTTTAGGAGGATTATTAACCCTTTAAAGACAGAGCCAATTTCGATTTTTGCGTTTTCGTTTTTTCCTCCTTGTGCTTAAAAGGCCATAGCACTTGCATTTTTCCACCTAGAGACCCACATGAGCCCTTATTTTTTGCGCCACTAATTGTACTTTGCAATGACAGGCTGAATTTTTCGCAGGCTGAACACTGCGAAACCAGAAAAAAAAAAATGTGTGGTGAAATTGAAAAAACAAAACAAACGCATTTTGTTTATTTGGGGGGTATTTGTTTTTACGCCATTCGCCCTGGGGTAAAACTGACTTGTTATATATGTTCCTCAAGTCGTTACGATTAAAACTATAAATAACATGTATAACTTTTCTTTTATCTGATGGCCTGTAAAAGATTCAAACCATTGTTCACAAATATATCTTCCTTAAAATCGCTACATTCCCAGGCTTGTAACTCTTTTATCCTTTGGTCTATGGGTCTGTGTAAGGTGTAATTTTTTGCGCCATGGTGTTTACTTTCTATCGGTACTTTGATTGCACATATACAACTTTTTGATCGCTTTTTATTACAATTTTTCTGGATTTAATGCAACCAAAAATGCGCAATTTTGCACTTTGGGATTTTTTGCGCTTACGCCGTTTACCGTGCGAGATCAGGAATGTGATTAATTAATAGTTTGGGCAATTACGCACGTGGCTAAACCAAACATGTTTGTTTGTTTATTTATTTTTATTTATAACCTGGGAAAAGGGGGGTGATTCAGGGGGTTATTAGGGGAGGGGGCTTTTTATTGACAACAACACTTTATTTTTATTTTTTTTACACTTATACTAGAAGCCCCCCTGGGGGACTTCTAGTATATACACTTTGATCTCTCATTGAGATCTTTGCTGTATAGTTATACAGCAAAGATCAATGAGATAGGCACTTGTTTGCTTTCGGCTGCTGCAGCCGAAAACAAACGAGTGCCGAACCGGGGTCAGCGCCATCTTGGAGCAGACCCTGGCCAGGTACAGACACGGAGATCGCTCCTCCCGGACAACGTCCCAGGGGAGCGATCTCTGTCACTAGACACCAGGGAAGTGCTGCATCTGGTAATCAGATGCAGCTGTCAACTTTGACAGCTGCATCTGATTACTGTATTAGCGTGCACGGCGATCGGACCGTGCCCGCTAATACCCGCGGTCCCGGGCTACACGCGGCACCGTGGCAGTTCGCTGCACGTCCCCGCTCTAAACACCCTTACCGGCAATAGGGCGTAAATATACGCCCTTTGTCGTTAAGGGGTTAAGCATGTAAGTTACTACCTCCAAGAGAAGGTTTGCAGAGATTGAATCTATAAGATCCCCAACCTGTATCCGGAATCCCTTCAAAAGTGTACATCACCAAAAGATGTGTGGCAGGGTACCCCGGTCCTGGTCGCATCTCCAGCAGAGGAAGGATACTTGGGGAATCTATGCAGAAGGTCTGGAGTATAATACCAATATAGAAAAACCTTATACTGGTTCTCCTTATATGCCACATAAGAAGAGGATTTAGTCACCCGAGGGGAGATAATATGACACACCTCCAGTGAGGTAGGAGTTTTCTTCCTGAATACTGTATGATTCCCATTTATGCATATATCCATACTTAGAGGAGGGATCTTTATGGGGATAAGACAGAAGATCATTATTATCAGTTATTAGGCCTCTGGTGGACACCAGGCTGTGCATTCATAGAAAAAAAATATTTAAAGGGAAAGCGAGAACATCTCTCAATGGTACAAATGGGTTAAAGGGAAATAGGGCCAAGGGAGTAAAAGAAGATTGCATATAGATTTACTGAAGCAAAACACTCTTTCCTAGATAGGCTCACTGGGCCTAAAAGGCATGGAACACCTGGGGACCCAAGGGTGATCTCAGTCCACTTTGGTCCAAGTAGAAATTTTTATAAGCATCGGAAACTCCCATAAATCCCCCTCCTCCCCCAAAAGTAGTTTCAAGTAGTTTTTTCCTTTTTTTTTTGCAGAAGTCAAAATAGTACAAGCGATTTTAAGATACTCTGTAATAGATCTTTTACTCAAGAAAGTACATAAGTAGTTTTATTTCTTCCTTTAATATAATACTTAATAGGTTGGCTAAAAAAAAACGAAACATTAAACTTCATAGTAACATAGTTAAGAAGGTTAGAAGACAAGAGTCCGTCATTACAGGAAGCCTACTGTGTTGATCCAGAGGAAGGCACAAACTCCTATGGAGGCAGATGACAGCTGTCCAATCACAGGGATAAAATTCCTTCCTGACTCCGTTGGCAATCAGAATAATCCATGTATCAACATATCACCAGAAATGTGGTGCACATAACTTGTCATATTATATTTTTCACGAAAAGCATCCAGGCCTCTCTTGAACTTATTTAATGAATCAGCCATGACGTCATATCAAATGGATATCACCTTAATCGTACCGACTTGATGAATAACGATAACATATCAAAACCAACTGGTGTTGGAACAGCACAGGTTAAGCAAATAGACAAAAATTAGCAGGGTGCACGTCTCACCAAACGGGATCCCAACTGTCCAGACAAAATCCAATGAAAGCGTGGAGACAGCCCTCAGGTGATAAAATGTGAGGTTTATTCACATCCTACTTCCCGCAATGTTTCAGCTGACACTCAGCCTTTCTCAAGCGTGTCTACAAGTTTCCCCGCTCTCAGCATCATATTAGAGATGCTGCCTGCAATAGAGGATACCACTACAGGCCTTCCACGTCCATGAAACGGAACATGAGAATAAGTCCTAAAACAATTAATGGATGTACGGTCCAAACTAAAAGATATTATGGTACTTTAGGTGGAGGAAATGCTGGTTTACACCAAAAACAAATATTATGAGAAGGCCAATAAAGCTAAATTATAGTGCTTGAAAAGCACTATATTGTAATCCGTATTCTTCTTCTTCCGTTTCTTCTAGCCATTTTTCTACGCATACTACAGCCCGAACCGCTTTGCGCACAGACTTCGTTCAAACTGTGTTTCGAAGCCCTCGGCGGTGTGAGGTGTGCTATTTATTTTTCGTTTCGATCGGATTTGTCGTTTTTAAGAAACTTATGTTTAACCCTTTGAGGACCAGGCCCAAAATGACCCAGTGGACCGCGCAAATTTTGATCTTAGTGCTTTCGTTTTTCCCTCCTCCCCTTCTAAGAGCTCCAGCACCCTCAGTTTTCTATCTACAAGCCATGTAAGTGCTTGTTTTTTACAGGAATAGTTGTACTTTGTAATGGCGTCATTCATTTTACCATAACATGTATGACGGAATTCCAAATATATTATTTATGAAGATATAAATAGATGAAATCGTAAGAAAGAATGCAATATGGTAACGTTTGGGGGGTTCCTGTGTCTACGTAATGCACTATATGGTAACAGCGACATGACACTATTATTCTATAGGTCAGTCCGAACACAACCATATGCAGGTTACACAGATTCTCTAATGTTATATATATTTTTTTTTATGAAATCCTTTTTTTTGGCAATTAAATATTAATAAAATGGGCCTATTGTGACGCTTATAACGGTTTTATTTTTTCACCTATGGGGCTGTATGGGGTGTCATTTTTTCCGCCATGATCTCTAGTTTTTATTAATACCATATTTGTGAAGATCGGACGTTTTGATCACTTTTTATTGATTTTTTTTAATATATAATGTAACATAAAATCGGTAATCTGCGCACTTTTTCCCCTCTTTTCGTGTACGCCGTTTACCGGTCGCAATGACGCTTGTTATATTTTAATAGATCGGACAATTACGCACGCTATGGTATATTATATGTTTATCTATTTATTCATTTTTATATGTTTTATTTATATAATGGGAAAGGGGGGTGATTTAGACTTTTATTGGGGGAGGGGTTTTGGGGTAGTGTGTTAGTGTTTTGAACTTTTTTTTTTTTACACTTTTGAAGTCCCTTTGGGGGACTTGTACATACATTACTTTGATTTATACACTGATGAATGCTATGCCATAGGCATAGCATTGATCAGTGTTATCGGCGATCTGCTCATTGAGCCTGCCTGTGCAGGCTCAGTGTAGCAGATCGCCGATCGGACCGCATGGAGGCAGGTGAGAGACCTCCAGCAGTCCGTTTCAACGATCGGGACCCCCGCAGTCACACTGCGGGGGTCCCGATCGGTAAGTGACAGGGGACTCCCCCTGTCACTTACACTTAAACGCTGCGGTCGCGCCGCGATCGCGGCGTTTAAGGGGTTAATGACACGCGGCAGCGCGATCGCTGCAGCGTGTCATTACCGGTGAGGTCCCGGCTGCTCACTGCAGCCGGCCCCCACCTGCTATGAAGCGCGCTCCGCTCCGGAGCGCGCTTCATAGCGGGAATAACACCCATGACGTAAGGTTACGTCATGGGTCGTCTGGGGACAGACTTCCATGACGTAACCCTACGTCCAGGGTCGTCTAGGGGTTAAAGACCCCTAATTTCCCATAAAAATTATGGCACATTGAAAATAGTTGCCACAATCTAACCGCCAATCACAGGACATATGCAAATAGCTGAAATATAGCAGCCAATAGCAACTCTAAGGTCTTGTCAGGCAATGTATCACACCATCCACAGTCACATGTCCACTATTGGCCAATAGAAGATGTAATATTTGGATTGGCCAATAGAAGATGTAATATATGGAAGGTCCTTAACGATTTTGTCTCACTGACATGAGTAAGATTGTCATGGTAACCAAGCAATGATCTTTACCATTATAAGTAGCAGAGTTCAGTCAGTAAAATAGCAGAGCTGAGGCAGCCATGTAGCAGGGACGAGACCCAAGCCGCTCTTAAAGGGACGGTACCCAAGCCGCTCTTAAAGGGACGATACCCAAGCCGCTGTGTAAGAGGAATTACATAAGTCACTCTTACAGGGACGGTAACCAAGTCGCTCTTAAAGGGACCCAAGTTGCTCTAAATGGGTCCCTTTAAGAGCGACCTGGGTCCCTTTAAGAGCTAAATATGTCCCTTTAAGAGCTAAATATGTCCCTTTAAGAGCAAAATGGGTCCTTTTAAGAGCGACCTGAGTCCCTTTAAGAGCAAAATGGATCCCTTTAACCCCTTAAGGACGGGGCCCATTTTTGTTTTTTGGGTTTTCGATTTTTCCTCCTTGTGTTTAAAAGGCCATAGCACTTGCATTTTTCCACCTAGAAACCCATATGAGCCCTTATTTTTTGCGTCACTAATTGTACTTTGCAATGACAGGCTGAATTTTTGCATTTGGTACACTACGAAACCAGAAAAAAATTAAAAGTGTGGTGAAATTGAAAAAAAAAAAGCATTTCTTTTATTTGGGGGAACTGTGTTTTTACGCCATTCGCCCTGGGGTAAAACTGACTTGTTATGCATGTTCCACAAGTCGTTACGATTAAAACGATATACAACATGTATAACTTATATTGTATTTGATGGCCTATAAAAAATTCAAACCATTGTTAACAAATATACGTTCCTTAACCCCTAGAGGACCCTGGACGTAGGGTTACGTCATGGAAGTCTGTCCCCAGACGACCCATGACGTAACCTTACGTCCTGGGTGTTTCTCCCGCTATGAAGCGTGCTCCGGAGCGGAGCGCGCTTCATAGGAGGTGGGGGCCGGCTGCAAACAGCAGCCGGGACCTCACCGGTAATGACACGCTGCAGCGATCGCGCTGCCGCGTGTCATCAACCCCTTAAACACCTCGATTGCGGCGCGACCGCGGCGTTTAAGTGTAAGTGACAGGGGGAGTCCCCTGTCACTTACCGATCGGGACCCCCGCAGTGTGACTGCGGGGGTCCCGATTGTTGAAACGGACTGCCGGAGGTCTCTCACCTGCCTCCGTGCGGTCCGATCGGCGATCTGCTACACTGAGCCTGCACAGGCAGGCTCAATGAGCAGATCGCCGATAACACTGATCAATGCTATGCCTATGGCATAGCAATGGTCAGTGTAAAAATCAAAGTACTGTATGTAAAAGTCCCCCAAAGGGACTTCAAAAGTGTAAAAAAAAAAAAGTTCAAAACACTAACACACAACCCCAAAGCCCCTCCCCCAATAAAAGTCTAAATCACCCCCCTTTCCCATTATATAAATAAAACATATAAAAATAAATAAATAGATAAACATATAATATACCGTAGCGTGCGTAATTGTCCGATCTATTAAAATATAACAAGCATCATTGTGATCGGTAAACGGCGTACACGAAAAGAGGGGAAAAATTGCGCAGATTACCGATTTTATTATTATTTATTATTACATTATATATTTAAAAAAATCAATAAAAAGTGATCAAAACGTCCGATCTTCACAAATATGGTATTAATAAAAACTAGAGATCATGGCGGAAAAAATGACACCCCATACAGCCCCGTAGGTGAAAAAATAAAACCGTTATAAGTGTCACAATAGGCCCATTTTATTAATATTTAATTGCCAAAAAAAAGGATTTCATAAAAAAATACATATATAACATTAGAGAATCTGTGTAACCTGCATATGGTTGTGTTCGGACTGACCTATAGAATAATAGTGTCATGTCGCTGTTACCATATAGTGCATTACGTAGACACAGGAACCCCCCAAACGTTACCATATTGCATTCTTATTTACGATTTCACCTATTTATATCTTCATAAATAATATATTTGGAATTCCATCATACATGTTATGGTAAAATGAATGACGCCATTACAAAGTACAACTATTCCTGTAAAAAACAAGCACTTACATGGCTTGTAGATAGAAAACTGAGAGTGCTAGAGCTCTTAGAAGGGGAGGAGGGAAAAACGAAAACACTAAGATCAAAATTTGCGCGGTCCACTGGGTCATTTTGGGCCTGGTCCTCAAAGGGTTAAAATCGCTCCATTCCCAGGCTTATAGCACTTTTATCCTTTGGTCTATGGGGCTGTGTCAGGTGTCATTTTTTGCGCCATGAAGTGTTCTTTCTATCGGTACCTTGATTGCGCATATACGACTTTTTGATCGCTTTTTATTAAATTTTTTCGGGGTTTGATGCGACCAAAAATGCGCAATTTTGCACTTTGGGATTTTTTTGCGCTGACGCCGTTTACTGTGCGAGATCAGGAATGTGATTAATTAATAGTTCGGGCGATTACGCACGCAGCGATACCAAACATGTTTGTTTATTTATTTATTTATTTGTTTACTTTTATTTAAAACCTGGGAAAAGGGGGGTGATTCAGACTTTTATTAGGGGAGGGGGCTTTTTACTATAAACAACACTTTTTTTTTTTTTTACACATATACTAGAAGCCCCCTTAGGGGACTTCTAGTATATATACTTTGATCTCTCATTGAAATCTCTGCAGCATAGATATGCTGCAGAGATCAATGAGATAGGCACTCGTTTACTTCCGGCTGCTGCAGCCGGAAGTAAACGAGTGCCGAGCCGGGGACGGCGCCATCTTGGACGAGTCCCCGGCCGGCATCAGTAACGGAGATCAGTAACGAGACGTTGTCCCGGAGGAGCGATCTCCCCCACTAGACACCAGGGAAAGGTTGCCTCCAGTAATCGGAGGCAGCTGTCAACTTTGACAGCTGCCTCCGATTAGCTAATAGCGCCGGTCCCGGGCTACACGCAGCACCCGGGACCGCTGCGCTTCAAAGCTTTGAAGTGCTAATGAGGACATATGACGTACCGGTACGTCATATGTCCTTAAGAGGTTAAAGGGACCCAGGTCGCTCTTAAAGGGACCCAGATTGCTCTTAAAGGGACCCAGATTGCTCTTAAAGGGACCCAGATCGCTCTTAAAGGGACCCAGATCGCTCTTAAAGGGACCTATTTCACTCTTAAAGGGACCCAGATTGCCCTTGCTTTTAAGAGCGACCAGGGTCTCTTTTAAGAGTGACCTGGGTCCCTTTAAGAATGAAATTGGTCCCTTTTAAGAGCCATCTGGATCCCTTTAAGAGCGACCTGGGTCCCTTTAAGAGCAAAATATGTCCCTTTAGGAGTGACCTGTGTCCCTTTAAGAGCGAAATGGGTCCCTTTAAGAGCGACCTAGGGCCCTATAAGAGGGAATTTTGTCCCTTTGAGAACGACCTGGATCCCTCTAAGAGCGACCTGGGTCCCTTTAAGAGCGAAATGGGTCCCTTTAAGAGCGACCTGGGTCTCTTTAAGAGCGACCTGGGTTCGTTTAAGAGCGACCTTGGTCCCTTTAAGAGCGAAGGGACCCAAGTTGCTCTTAAAGCGACCCAGGTCGCTACTAAAGAGACCCATGTCGCTCTTAACCCCATAAGGACGGAGCTCAAAATGGCCTTAAGGACCGGACCAAATTTCAGGAATATGACCTGTGTCACTTTACCCATTAATAACTTCGGGATGCTTCTACCTATCCGGCTGATTCTGAGATTGTTTTCTCGTGACATGTTATACTTTATATTTTTGGTAAATTTGAGTCGATACTTGTAGCCTATCTTTATGAAAAAACCCAAAATAACGTGAAAAATTGTGAAAAATTGCATTTTTCTAACTTTGAAGTTTTCTGCTTGCAAGGAAAATGGTTATGCCACATAAATTAGATATGAAATAGCATTAGCATTATGTCTACTTTATGTTGGCGGCATTTATTAAACTTGCCTTAAAGTGTCACTGTCGTGAAATTGTTTTTTGCAGAAATCAATAGTCCAGGCGATTTTAAGAAACTTTGTAATTGGGTTTATTATCCGAAAAATGCATTTTTATCATGAAAAAGCAGTTTGAAGCTCTCCCCCCTGTCTTCATTGTTCTCCTATGGAGAGAGCTAAAGAAAAGACCAAAACAGGACAACAAAGAGTTAATCTACAAATCCCTCACCCGTTATCTGTTCTGACCATCACCAGTGACCTGTCTGACCTCAGATTACAGCTGTCACCCAGCTCCGTGCCTGTAATCCTCTGTTATCTGCTTTCTGCTGCCGGCTAACTCCCTCCTTCCTCCTCCCCCCTCCCCTCTCCCTAGAGCAGACAGGGGACGTCTCCTGCAACAAGTCACAATTTTCAGATTTTTCAGAGTGGATGAAAAAGAGGAAGGAGGGGGGGACCTGGGAAAAGGCTTTTTACATGCAGATAATGGCAGATTTGGCTAATAAACCCAATTACAAAGTTTCTTAAAATCGCCTGGACTATTGATTTCTGCACAAAAAAAAATACGACAGTGACTCTTTAAATTTTTTAAGACAATGGAAAGCTTCAAACTTTAGCAGCATTTTTCCAAATTTTCGCAAGAATTTTAAAATCTGATTTTGCACGGGACCAGTTCACATTTGAAGTGGATTTGAGGGGACTTTATGTTATGAAGCCCCACAAAGCACCCCATTTCAGAAACTGCACCCCCCAAACTGTTCAAAGTCAATTCCAGAAAGTTTAACTCTTTAGGTGAGTCACAGAAATAAAAGCTAAGTATGTAAGAAAATTGAAAATTTCAATTTTCTTTTCAGAAATTATATTGTGATACAATATCTTTCATAATAGAAAACCTATTTCCAAAGAAATGCACCACAATTTTTATTGCCCCGTTTCCGCAGTTTATAGAAATATATGATATGTGGCCCTATTGCGCTATTTGACTCAGTCACAAGCCTCAGATACAAAGGAGCGCCTAGGGAATTTTGAAGACTCTATTACAATTAACCAATTTTCAAAGTACCACTTCTGGTTGGCAGAGGCTCTGGGGTGCCAAAACCTAACAAACACCCCTAAAGTGACCCCATTATGGAAACTAAACCCCTCGAGGAATGTAACAAGAAGTATCCTAAGCTTATGGACCACACTGGTGACAAACACAAATGTGGAACAATGTGCTGGGAAAATTAAAAATTAATTTTTTTTTACACTAAAACGTTAGTGTAACTTTGAATTTTTCATGTTCACAAGGGGTTAAAAGAAAAAATGAACGTCTAATCATGTAGAGCAATTTCCCCCGATTGTAGGAGTACCCCACATGTGGATACAAAGTGCAAAGCCAATGCACGGAAAGCCTCCAAAGGGAAGGAGCGGAGTTTGGATTTTGGAAGCTGGATTTGGCCAGAATGGAGGACAAAGGCCA
Organism: Dendropsophus ebraccatus; assembly: GCF_027789765.1. NCBI lineage: Eukaryota > Metazoa > Chordata > Amphibia > Anura > Hylidae > Dendropsophus > Dendropsophus ebraccatus. The sequence continues at coordinate 68,525,410 of NC_091462.1, read as the reverse complement.
TGTCGGGTTCGAAGAGCCCCCGTGCTGCCAAAACATTGGAAACCCCCCACAAGTGACCCCATTATGGAAAGTACACCCCTCAAGAAATGTAACAAGGGGTATAGTGGGCATATGGACCCCACTGGTGACAGGCACAATGTGCCATGAAAATGAAAAATTGAATTTTTTTTTACACTAAAACTTGGTCTAGCCTTAAATTTTTGAGGTTCACAAGGGGTTAAAAGAAAAAAAAAAACACATAAGACTTGTAGAACAATTTCCCCCGAGTACAAAAATACCCCACATGGGGGCATATTGTGCCATGACTGCGCAGGACATGCCTCCAAAAGGCATTTGTCTTTTGGAAGCTGGATTTTGCCAGAAAGGAGGACGGAGGTCATGTTGGGTTTACAAAGCCTCAGTGCTGCCAAAACAATAGAAACCCCCCACAAGTGACCCCTCAAGGAATCTAACCAGGGGTATAGTGGGCATATGGACGCCATTGGTGACAGGCCCAAATGTGGAACAATATGATTTGAAAATGAAAAATGTAATTTTTTACACTAAAATGTTGGTGTAACTTTGAATTTTTCATGTTCACAAGGGGTTAAAAGAAAAAATAAACCCCTAATCATGTAGAGCAATTTCCCCCGATTACAGGGGTACCCCACATGTGGACACAAAGTGCAAAGGCGGTGCACAGAAATCCTCCAAAGGGAAGGAGCGCAATTTGGATTTTGGAAGCTGGATATTTTTTCTTTAGGGTGCCTTCACACACACCAGATCCGCAGGAGATTTCACGCTGCAGATCAAGTGTCAGATTATCCCTATGAGAATACATACACGCAGCAGGAACGACATCCCGCTACGTGTATGTAAGTTAACCCCCCCACTGGCTGGAAGCATACATCACCTCCTCCCCACTCCGGCTAGCTTCGGGGTTCTTGGCGCCTGCTAATCCCGCGCAGCCAATCAATGTGCTGCCCACCACAGCCACTGATTGGCTGAGCCGGATGTCCTGCAAACCAGAGTGGGGAGAAGGTGATGTATGCTTCCGGCCTGCGGGGGGTTAACTTACATACACGTAGCGGAATGTCATTCTCGCTGCGAGTATATATTCTCATAGGGATAAACTGACACTGGATCCGGTGTGTGTGAAGGTACCCTTTAGAGGGGTGTGTAAGTGTTATGCTTTTACACGTGTAAGTGTTAGTGTGTGTTTTATGTGCTGTTCTAACATTTTATTTGTGTGTTTTTGACCATTTTTTTTTTACTTGGGGCACACTGGGAGGGGGGGGGCGGGGGAAATCGGAAAATTACACTGACAAAGAAAACAGCATCAGGTGACACTATATTACCACCGATCCAGGGGAGAGGGGGGGGTGGCAAGAGAGAGAAGCAGGAGGAGAGGAGAGGGAGGCAGCGGAGAGGGTGGCGAGGAGAGAGTGTGGCAGGAGGGAGAGAGAAAGGGTTGCAGGAGAGGGTAAGAGGAGAGGGGAGAGGGTGACAGCGGAGAGTGGCAGGAGGGAAAGGGTGGCAGCAGGGAGGGCGGCAGGGGGGTGCAAGGGGGAAGGTTGGCAACAGGGAGAGGGTGAAAGGAGGGAGGAGGGCAGCAGGAGGAGGGAGGGTAGGAGAGATGATGGCAGCAGGAGGAGAGAGGGTGGCAGCAGCAGGAGGAGGGAGAGAGTGTGGCAGAAGGAGGGAGGGACAGAGGGTGACAGCAGGAGGAGGGACGGAGGCAGCATGAGAGGGTGGCAGCAGGAGGAGGGAGGGTGGGACAGAGGGTGGCAGCAGGACGAGGGAGGGTGGCAGCAGGACGAGGGAGAGTGGCAGCAGGACGAGGGAGGGTGGCGGCAGCAGGATGAGGGAGGGAGGGTGGCATCAGCAGGAAGAGGGAGAGTGGGACAGAGGGTGGCAGCAGTACGAGGGAGGGTGGCAGCAGGACTAGTGAGGGTGGCAGCAGCACGAGGGAGTGTGGCAGCAGCAGGGGGAGGGAGGGTGGTAGCAGGACGAGGGAGGGAGGGTGGCATCAGGACGAGGGAGGGAGGATGGTGGCAGCAGGACGAGGGAGGGAGGATGGTGGCAGCAGGACGAGGGAGGGAGGATGGCGGCATCAGGACGAGGAAGGGAGGGTGTCATCAGGACGAGGGAGGGAGGGTGGCATCAGGACGAGGGAGGGAGGATGGCGGCAGCAGGACGAGGGAGGGAGGGAGGATGGCGGCAGCAGGACGAGGGAGGGAGGGTGGCATCAGGACGAGGGAGGGGGAATGGCGGTAGCAGGACGAGCGAGGGTGGCAGCAGCAGGGGGAGGGTGGTACAGAGGGTGGCAGCAGGACGAGGGAGGGTGGCAGCAGCAGGGGGAGGGAGGGTGGGACAGAGGGTGTCAGCAGGATGAGGGAGGGAGGTGGCATCAGGATGAGGGAGGGTGGCATCAGGACGGAGGGAGGGTGGCATCAGGATGGAGGGAGGGAGGGTGGCATCAGGATGGAAGGAGGGAGGGTGGCATCAGGATGGAAGGAGGGAGGGTGGCATCAGGACGCAGGGAGGGTGGCATCTGGACGGAGGGAGGGTGGTATCTGGACGGAGGGAGGGTAGCATCAGGATGGAGGGAGGGAGGGTGGCATCAGGAGGGAGGGAGGATGGCGGCAGCAGGAAGAGTGGGACAGAGGGTGGCAGGGAGAGGGAGAAGGCGGCGGGAGCACGGAGGCAGCGGCGGAATTGATCTGGGAGCAGGCCGGTTCTTGGGGAAGGAGGCAGCAGCGGCAGCGTTACGGAGAAGGCGGGGGCAGCCGGGACACACACGGAGGAGGCGGGGGAAGCCGGGACACACACCAAGGAGGCGGCCAGGCAGCAGGGTAAGAGGCTGGTGGCGGCAACGAGGCACACGATCCTCCTCTGTTCGCCGATTCTCGGCGAGCAGAGAAGGAGGTTCGCCCGTGATGGGCCGGCCGGTGGCTACCGGCAAATCACGGGCGATCGGGGGCACGGTGCCACAGGCACCTGACCCCCAGACACTGCGGTGATTGGTGCTGTCTCGGACAGCACCAATCAACGCTCAATTCCGGTATACCTGCCCGGTATACCAGAATATTGCTGTGATTGGCCATTCAGAATTGAACGGCCAATCACAGCGATCACCGTCAAGGGGGGGGGGCGTGATGATGCCCCCTACGTGATACAGGAAGATGCCTGCTATAGTAAATAGCAGCCATCTTCCCGTGATCGCGATCTGGCGGCCCGCGGCGGCTCCTTAAAGGACCGGCGTACGGGTACGTCATGGGTCCTTAAGTGACAGTGATCCATGACGTACCCATACGTCATGGGTCCTTAAGAGGTTAAAGGGACGGCACCCAGGATTAAAGTTTCTCTTAAAAGGAAGTCACTGGTAAAGGGGCGCTCTTTTCACGCACTATGTATTTCCCTGGAAATGCAAATCTAGTTCTTTATTGGCAAACCAACTAGGGGATAGCAAGGTTAATGTGACTCCACAGTTCATTACGGGGTCCCACTTCCAGAGGAAAACAGGGGTCATTAGGCGTATTTCTTTAAAGGAATTGGCAGAAGTTTTTTAAGAACTTCCTAATGGGAAGGCTCCCCATTTATTACCTATAGTTCTCTAGAATTCTTTCTTGTCTGGTTCCCTTGTACTGGAAACTATGTTAGAATCCTGTATCACGGGTGTACCCAAACTGGATAAAGACCCCTCGGGTTATGCCAGTTATATGCCATTGAGATTGAAAATAAAACTTTTTTTTTTTTTGGGGGGGGGGGGGTGTTGGGAGTTTGCATCGATCAAAAGGTTATCTACAGGCAACTTGTATAGCTTTTATTTTATTTTACGGCTTTTAAAAAATTTTAATGTTTGTCAACCCCTTACCTACACAGCCTGTTTTGCTTTAATGCCCAGGGCCTATTTTTTAAATCTGACCTGTTTCTCTTTATGTAGTGATAAAACTGCGGTGCTTTTAACTATCACAGTTATTCTGAGAGAGTTTTTTTTCGTGACATATTCCTCTTTATGTTTGTTGTATACTTTGTGTTTGTAAAAAAAAAAAAAACACATTTGCACAAAAATGCGAAAAATTCACATTTCTTTATATTCAAAATTGTCTTTTTCTGAGAAAAATAGTCATGCCACATAAACTAATTATTACTGCAACAACTACAACATGTCTACTTTATGGTGCCGTCATTTGGTGAACGTCCTTTTACTTTTTCGTATGTTGGAGAGCTTCGAAATTTTGCAGCGATTTTTCAAATTGTCAGGAAAATTTCTAATTCTGATTTTATTAGGGATATGTGGGGCCTGTATGTTAGTTACCCCTAAAAATCCCTCCACTGTAAAAACTGCACCCCTCAAAGTATTCAAAGTAACATTTCATAAGTTTATTAACCCTTTAGATGTTTCACAGCAAGTTAGAGGGGAAATTTTAAATTCTCATTTTTTTGGGCAGATATTCTATTTTGATAAAAAATTTTTCTCACATTTAACATAGCAAATACTAATTTATTCCACGTATTCCAATGTTTCTAGAAATCCCCTATATGTGGCCGCAGTGCGCTACCTGACCACAGGCCGCAGACATGAAAGAGAACTGGGGAAATTGGGGGCCCTTTTTTATTTCAGGTTTATTTAATCATTATACCATGTCACAGAGGCCTTGTGGTGCCAAAATATTTGTGTAAGACAAGTTGACATTTCCATCTGTTCCATTCTGAGGGACATGTGACACCCTGATCATTTTTTGTAAAAATTTTTATGAGGTGGTACGAATAAAAAAGACAATTTAGCAGCTGTTTTTCAGCATTTTTTTTGTACGCAGTTTACTATACGTTTTATATGACATGTTATCGTTATTCACTGAAAGCGTGGAGACAGCACTCAGGTGAAAAAATGTGAGGTTTATTCACATACTACTTCCCGCAACATTTCGGCTGACACTCAGCCTTTCTGAAGCGTGTCTACATAGTGCACAAAACCACTCTTATATGTGTTTCACAGCAATTAGTTACATTAACACAGCAATCAGTGCAAATACAGTAAACGTCATAATAGTGAAAATCGTGTATCATTTCACAGTGATATATTGTAATCGTATAGTGACTCATATATTATGGCTATCAAAGCATGAAAACAAGTGTGTCCGGCAAACATGATTCAAACTATGTGCCAAATTACGTTAAGTGAATACAGTGTATTATTAAAATAAAGGCATACAATACCCGCCAATTATGCCCCTGTGTTATGGCGCTCAGAATAATCAACCGCTGGTGTGTGGGTTGTCTCTGCATGCGTCATGCTACGTGGCCCTAGCCCATCACAGAGAGAGGCCGGCGCATGTGCAGAGAACAAACCTGTGCTCCCGGAGCCATCTTAAAGATGGGAAAAAGAGTGAGGAAATGCCAATACTGTGGGCTAGATTAATGGAGAACTGCGGACACAAAGTGTCATATAAAAGTCCTACTAAGGTAATCGGAGCAAACAAAAGAACTACAATCGAGGTCATGGGGATGATCAATCCCTTCTCGAATGTATATTATCTTAATAAAAGTTGTATGCCGCTGAATGGAAAAACGTGCAAGTCAAAGCGGACTCTGCCACATATTCCAGAAAGCGACTTAACATCGCCAAAACCTCATAACTGTCACACCACATCCTCATAAATTGCACGATTCTCCCACTTACGTGGAAGTGTATCGTGTTCCCCTTAGCACCATACCGGGGGGGGGGTCTTCGTACAAGACGGAGACTCCTCACTACAGATGACGTGTAGAAGACAGTTCAGAGAGGTATACATAATGAATGTCAGACAGTGCATGTAGAAATATCCCTTTATGGCCATGAAAATCAACACTCGATTCCAAAGATATTATCTACAAAGGAGAAAAAAAAGGTGAGTATATAGAAATGTAGAAAATTTACAATAAATGCATTGTGTACACTATGTAAGTTAATTCTCCCAATGTAGGAAGATTGAAAAACTCTGTGGTTTTGCAATATGTGTTTGCCTCAACACTTGGGGACATTCAACAGTGCAAAAAGACTAATTCATAATTTGAAGTCTAGGTTCGTGCCATTAGGTGCCAAACTATTCAGGGTATGGATCCATCTGAGTTCTCTCCTTTTTAGTCTCGCCTCTCGATCCCCACCCCGTCTGTTTCTTGGCTCTCTATCAATGATAGCAAATCTTAAATCGCGTAATGAATGTGTAGCCTCAATAAAATGTGTGGCTACAGGTAAATCTATGCGACCAGTGCGTATGGTGGATTTATGCTTATTGATTCTCATTCTGCATTGCATAGTCGTTTCCCCCACATAAAATTTCCCACATGGACATGTAAGTACATAAATTACATAATCAGATAGACATGTGAGATGTTCCCTGATTCTGGAGATACATAGATGGCATTTTTACCATCTGGCAGGGCTCCACATCTGAGCTTGACACATTTTTTTGAGTTCCTCAACACCATAGACGACACCATTAAGTTCACCATGGTAGCGTCCCCTACAGGTATCTAATTTCTAGACACTTGGGTCTACAAATCGGGTGGGAGTTTAATGACGGATCTTTTTGTCAAACCGACTGATAGAAATAATCTACTGAATAGCAGCCATAATCCAAAACCTATGATTAGGTCCTTGCCCTATAGCCAATTCCTTAGGGTCACCAGGATTGTACAGGATCCATCTTTTCTACCTCAGAGACTTGATAGCATGTGTAGTAGATTTTCTGCTAGACCGTATCCACATGCCCTCATCAACCAACAGAGAGAGAAAGCCTTGACCCCACCACCTAACACAGAGAAAGATAAAAGTCCACGTTTGACCTTTGTGACCACATATTCAGATATTGGTAATCGCGTCTCCCAGATCATCCGGAGGGAATGGAGGATACTTGGGAGGGGGTTCCCAGACATTGCAGAACTCACCACCAATTCCTGCATGGCATATAGACGTCCTACTAATCTACGTGATATGTTAGTTAAAGCTGACATTGGTCCACCTAGTGCTGGCACACAGACAGTGATAAGAGAGTTCAGGGGAGGTTGTTTCCCATGCTTGGGCTGTAGCAATTGCCCACTATTAATCAAAGGCCCGATGTTTACACACCAATAAACTCATCAAACTTTTAGAATCAGGAAACATCTCACATGTCTATCTGATTATGTAATTTATGTACTTACATGTCCATGTGGGAAATTATATGTGGGGGAAACGACTATGCAATGCAGAATGAGAATCAATAAGCATAAATCCACCATACACACTGGTCGCATGGATTTACCTGTAGCCAGACATTTTATTGAGGATACACATTCATTACGCGATTTAAGATTTGCTATCATTGATGGAGAGCCAAGAAACAGACGGGGTGGGGATCGAGAGGCGAGACTAAAAAGGAGAGAACTCAGATGGATCCATACCCTGAATAGTTTGGCACCTAATGGCACGAACCTAGACTTCAAATTATGAATTAGTCTTTTTGCACTGTTGAATGTCCCCAAGTGTTGAGGCAACACATATTGCAACACCACGCAGTTTTTCCATCTTCCTACATTGGGAGAATTAACTTACATAGTGTACACAATGCATTTATTGTGAATTTTCTACATTTCTATATACTCACCTTCTTCTTTCTCCTTTGTAGATAATATCTTTGGAATTTCTACTTGAAGACTCAGAAGATACCCCCAACATGCACCTGAATATACACTCACCGGCCACTTTATTAGGTACACCTGTCCAACTGCAAGTTACCACTTAATTTCTAATCAGCCAATCACATGGCGGCAACTCAGTGCATTTAGGCATGTAGACATGGTCAAGACAATCTCCTGCAGTTCAAACCGAGCATCAGTATGGGGAAGAAAGGTGATTTGAGTGCCTTTGAACGTGGCATGGTTGTTGGTGCCAGAAGGGCTGGTCTGAGTATTTCAGAAACTGCTGATCTACTGGGATTTTCATGCACAACCATCTCTAGGGTTTACAGAGAATGGTCCGAAAAAGAAAAAACATCCAGTGAGCGGCAGTTCTGTGGGCGGAAAGGCCTTGTTGATTCCAGAGGTCAGAGGAGAATGGGCAGACTGGTTCGAGCTGACCGAAAGGCAACAGGGACTCAAATAACCAACCGTTACAACCAAGGTAGGCAGAAGAGCATCTCTGAACGCACAGTACGTCGAACTTTGAGGCAGATGGGCTACAGCAGCAGAAGACCACACCGGGTGCCACTCCTTTCAGCTAAGAACAGAAAACTGAGGCTACAATTTGCACAAGCTCATCGAAATTGGACAGTAGAAGATTGGAAAAACGTTGCCTGGTCTGATGAGTCTCGATTTCTGCTGCGACATTCGGATGGTAGGTTCAGAATTTGGCGTCAACAACATGAGAGCATGGATCCATCCTGCCTTGTATCAACGGTTCAGGCTGGTGGTGGTGGTGTCATGGTGTGGGGAATATTTTTTTTTGGCACTCTTTGGACTCCTTGGTACCAATTGAGCTTTTGACCCCAATGTACCCAACATCTGTTGGCTATTTTCAGCAGGATAATGCGCCATGTCATAAAGCTAGAATCATCTCAGACTGGTTTCTTGAACATGACAATGAGTTCACTGTACTCCAATGGCCTCCACAGTGACCAGATCTCAATCCAATAGAGCATCTTTGGGATGTGGTGGAACGGGAGATTCGCATCATGGACGTGCAGCCGACAAATCTGCGGCAACTGTGTGATGCCATCATGTCAATATGGACCAAAATCTCTGAGGAATGCTTCCAGCACCTTATTGAATCTATGCCACGAAGAATTGAGGCAGTTCTGAAGGCAAAAGGGGGTCCAACCCGTTACTAGCATGGTGTACCTAATAAAGTGGCAGGTGAGTGTACATTGCCTCATTAGCTTTGTTTTGTTTTTTTTTTGGTTTATTTAAATCATGTTTTTTTGTAGTTTGTGCTCCGGCTCCATCATTTTTATATAGTGCTTTTTTGAGCCACCAATAAAAATTCTTTCTTGGTTGGAGAATCTATTTTGTGTTTTTGCCAATACTGTGGACTTTATGAAGTGACTATTGAGTGTTGATTTTCATGGCCTTAAATGGTTATTTCTACATGCACGGTCTGACATTCATTACGTATACCTCTCTGAACTGTCTCCTACACGTCATCTGTAGGGAGGTGTCTCCGTCTTGTACGAAGATCCCCCCGGTATGGTGCTATGGGGAACACAATACACTTCAACGTAAGTGGGAGAATCGTGCAATCCATGAGGATGTGGTGTGACAGTTATGAGGTTTTGGCCATGTTAAGTCGCTTTCTGGAATATGTGGCAGAGTCCGCTTTGACCGGCATGTTTTCCCATTCAGCGGCTTACAACTTATATTAAAGCGACTCTGTACCCCCCCCCCCCAAAACCACTTGTACATACGCCCCCAGGATATACTAGCTGACATTTTTGAATAAAAGAGATCCACCCAGGACCGCCATCAGGAATTTCAGGGCCCCATACAACCAAAGTGTCTGGGCCCCCCACATTAATAAAAAAACAATTGTGTGTTCGCCCCACGCCTTGCTGGGAGGTATAATTTGGTTCAGATCAATTCTAGAGAACTGGCTCATATACCCCATTTTCCCCAGTGGCTTAAAATGTAACCTCTGTTATACAGTTATAAAATTGTAGAAATTAAATGTGAACAAGGTGCAATTCAAACAGACACTTACTTGTATAGCTGTCTTTTGTGCTCTGTATGCAGTGCATTATATTCACCCTTGCAACGTACAATTTATAGCGTGTCTACAAGCCCAGCGGGGCTCATTATGATGGAGACTAAAACGTATACAAGAGTGGGGTAGGGGTTCCCCTGTATTCAGAATGCTGTTGAGCACTAGGCAATGCCCCGTTTGGGGTTATTGAATTTCGAGGGTCTGGGGGGCTGTTTGATTTGTATATGTTCACCAATATCAGCCCCCCCCCCCCCCCGGTAAGCTCACTAACATAGAATATGTTGATAAGGCTAATATAATGAGGCTGTTCCATGTTAGTGAGCATATACAAATCCTACCCACCCCCAGGCAGACTAGTTTAGCTCACCCAAGACAGTGATAGCGAATACATGGCAGTGAGAACGCTTTCTAGGAGATCCTGTTTGTGCAGCAGAGGTGTCTTTATCCTGCTCTGCATAGACCTTCGAAATTCAATAATCCCAGATGGGGCATTGTCTAGCACTCAACAGCATTCTGAATACAGAATACCCCTACCCCACTCTTGTATAAGTTTAAGTTTTAGGGAAAATGGGGTATATGAGCCAGTTCTCTAGAATTGATCTCACACACAGACACCAGCACACATGTATACAGACACCAGCACACATGTATACAGACATACAGACACCAGCACACATGTATACAGACATACAGACACCAGCACACATGTATACAGACATACAGACACCAGCACACATGTATACAGACATACAGACACCAGCACACATGTATACAGACACCAGCACACCAGGGCACGATGAAGTTTGAACTTCTGCAACCTGGAGAAATCACCTGATATCACCTGCAGTCCTATGTAACACCACATAACACAGTGGTATCTCTGAGTACAGATAATGTAGTAGATTTCACCTGCAGTCCTATGTAACAGCACAGATAACACAGTGATATCTCTGAGTATAGATCATGTAGTAGATGTCACCTGCAGTCCTATGTAACAGCACAGATAACACAGAGATATCCCTGAGTACAGATAATGTAGTAGATTTCACCTGCAGTCCTATGTAACAGCACAGATAACACAGTGATATCTCTGAGTACAGATAATGTAGTAGATTTCACCTGCAGTCCTATGTAACAGCACAGATAACACAGTGATATCTCTGAGTATAGATCATGTAGTAGATGTCACCTGCAGTCCTATGTAACACCACAGATAACACAGTAATATCTCTGAGTAATATCTCTGAGTACAGATAATGTAGATATCACCTGCAGTCCTATGTAACACAACAGATAACACAGTGATATCTCTAAATACAGATAATGTAGTAGCTGTCACCTCGGGGCGCCCCTACTAAATGATGTTCTACAAAATAAGAAAAGTGTCATACAGTGACTCACCGGTGACGTCTTTGATCTGAGGCGTCACTTTCCCTTTTCCTCTCCATCCGGCCCAGACCTCCATGATGAGTCCTTCCAGATACGTTTCAACCCCTTAGAACCTGCGAGACAAACAATTTAGGCTCCGCACATTTCTAGCAACTTCCTTTCCTTTCTCCCCCCTGTAGGCTCCCATAGTAACTGCGCTGTGTGGGATGCCCCCTGTATGTAGGATCCCCTGCTGTGCCCCCTGTATGTAGGATTCCCAGCTGTGCCCCCATGAGCTAATAATGCCCCTAGAGGTGGCCCCCATGAACTAATAATGCCCCCAGAGGTACCCCCATGCACTAATAATGCCCCCAGAGATGCCCCCATGAGTTAATAATGCCCCCAGAGGTGCCCCCATGAACTAATAATGCCCCCATATACTAATAATGCCCCCAGAGGTGCCCCCATATACTAATAATGCCCCCAGAGGTGCCCCCATATACTAATAATGCCCCCAGAGGTGCCCCCATGAACTAATAATGCCCCCAGAGGTGCCCCCATGAACTAATAATGCCTCCAGAGGTGCCCCCATATACTAATAATGCCCCCAGAGGTGCCCCCATACACTAATAATGCCCCCAGAGGTGCCCCCATATACTAGTAATGCCCCCAGAGGTGCCCCCATATACTAATAATGCCCCCAGAGGTGCCCCCATATACTAATAATGCCCCCAGAGGTTCCCCCATACGCTAATAATGCCCCCAGAGGTGCCCCCATATACTTATAACGCCCCCAGAGGTGCCCCTAAAAAAAACAAACATCTTACTCACCTAATCCGCGCTGTGCAGGCAGCAGCTCTTCCTCCTCCTCTTCGGGCTCCATCTTGCGAGCCGCAGGGACGGGACTTCCGGCAGACGTGATGACGTCACATCGTCACGCCTGCCGGAGGGGCACATGATCACGGCCCGGCCTCCCATAGGCTGCTGGTATGAAGTGCCGGCAGCCTATGGGAGAGAATACAGGAGGAGGACGCTGACAGGTCCTTCTCCTGTATTCTGATCGCTTTAATGTTCCGCCCGCTGTGCGGGCGGAACATTAAAGCGATCAGTGCATCCCGAGAAGCTGCGTGGCCGCAGCTTCTCGGGATGCTCAAAAACAGGTGGCAAGGGGGGCCGTGCAGACCCCCCTAGCGTAGCGGGCGGGGGGCGGCGGCCCGCCGGGCCCCCCCCCCCCCGTGTCTCTTAGGGTCCGGGCCCCATACGGCAGTACCACTTGTACTGCCCTATCGGCGGCCCTGGATCCACCTTAACCATTAGTGTGTTAGTGTGGTTATTCAATGCGCACTATAAACTTTAACTGTTATTTCAGAGCAGACAGTCAATACAAATGCACTCTTGAGGTGCATCACTATCAGCACCACCCCTTGTTGTGTGTGGTATTACAATTTAGCGCCACTTTAAAGTGACTCTGTACCCACAATCTGTCCCCCCCCCCCCAAATCACTTTTACCTTCAGATAGCTGCTTTTAATCCAAGATCTGTCCTGGGGTCCGTTCGGCAGAGCATGCAGTTATTGTCATATAAACAACTTTTAATCCGGCAGCGCTGTGTCTAACATTTGTATATGCGTTAGGCTGGCACAGATTGTGGGTACAGATTTGCTTTAAGCCAATATACATTCGAGAAGGGATTGATCATCCCCATGACCTCGATCGTAGTTCTTTTGCTTGCTCCGATTACCTTAGTAGGACTTTTATATGACACTTTGTGTCCGCAGTTCTCCATTAATCTAGCCCACAGTATTGGCATTTCCTCACTCTTTTTCCCATCTTTAAGATGGCACCGGAGCACAGGATTGTTCTCTGCGCATGCGCCGGTCTCTTTCTGTGATGGGCTAGGGCCACGTAGCATGACGCATGCCGAGACAACCCACACACCAGCGGTTGATTATTCTGAGCGACATGACACAGGGGCATGAATGGCGGGTATTGTATGCTTTTATTTTAATAATACGCTGTATTCACTTAACGTAATTTGGCACATCATTTGAATCATGTTTGCCGGACACACTTGTTTTCATGCTTTGATAGCCATAATACATAATATATAGGAGTCACTATACCATTACAGTATGTCGCTGTGATATGATACATGATTTTCACTATTATGAAGTATACTGTATTTGCACTGATTGCTGTGTTAATGTAACTTATTGCTGTGAAACACATATAAGAGTGGTTTTGTGCACTCTTGAGAGAGTAGACACGCTTGAGAAAGGCTGAGAGCTGTCTCCACGCTTTCATTGAATAACGATAACATGTCATATGTAACGTATAGTAAACTGCGTACAAAAAAAATGCTGAAAAACAGCTGCTAAATTGTCTTTTTTATTCGTACCACCTCATAAGAAATTTAATAAAAAATTATCAGGGTGTCACATGTCCCTCAGAATGGAACAGATGGAAATGTCAACGTGTCTTACACAAATATTTTGGCACCACATAATGACTAAAAAAACCTGATATAAAAAAGGGCCCCAAATTTCCCCAGTTCTCTTTCATGTCTGCGGCCAGGTAGCGCACTGCAGCCACATATAGGGGATTTCTAGAAACATTGGAATACGTGGAATAAATTAGTATTTGCTATGTTAGAGAAAAAAAATTGATCAAAATGGAATATCTGCCAAAAAAATATGAGAATTTTTAATTTCCCCTCTAACTTGTTGCGAAACATCTAAAGGGTTAATAAACTTATGAAATGTTACTTTGAATACTTTGAGGGGTGCAGTTTTTACAGTGGAGGGATTTTTAGGGGTAACTAACATACAGGCCCCACATATCCACTTCAGAACTGAACTGGTCCCTAATAAAATCAGAATTAGAAATTTTTCTGAAAATTTGAAAAATCGCTGCAAAATTTCGAAGCTCTCCAACATACGAAAAAGTAAAAGGGCGTTCATCAAATGATGGCACCATAAAGTAGACATGTTGTAGTTGTTGCAGTAATAATTAGTTTATGTGGCATGACTATTTTTCTCAGAAAAAGAGAATTTTTGCGCAAATGTGTTTTTTTTTTTTTATACCACAAACATAAAGAGGAATATGTCACGAAAAAAAACAATCTCAGAATAACTGTGATAGTTAAAAGCACCGCAGAGTTATCACTACATAAAGAGAAACAGGTCAGATTTGAAAAATAGGCCCTGGGCATTAAAGCAAAACAGGCTGTGTAGGTAAGGGGTTAATGAACATTTAAATTAAGAAAGAATTCTAGAGAACTATAGGTAATAAATGGGGAGCCTTCCCATTAGAAAGTTCTTAAAAAACTTCTGCCAATTCCTTTAAAGAAATACGCCTAATGACCCCTGTTTTCCTCTGGAAGTGGGACCCCCGTAGTGTCCTTAATCAACTGTGGAGGGCTAAAAAAGTGGAAAGGGCGCCATAGGGTGATAACGCAAACAACAGATTGTAGGTCGAACAAGCTGATAATAAAACTGCTCACCTGATGGTGTTGTGCTAAGAACACAACACTGTATCAGTGAGGAGAGAGGTAGTAGCCGTAGCAGCCAGGCTCCAAGGGTAGATGCCGAGATCCCAAGCCAGGAGATCAGGGAATGGAGAATGGTAGATGAAGTGTTGGATCCTCGGGGTAGGCGGGGACCACAGGAGCCAGAATGACGGCGCTTTACGGCTTCAGGTTTAATGAAGTAAAACAATGAATTTTAATGGGTCTCATAAACAACACGTTTCGAAGCATAAATTGCCCCTTTGTCAAGTAGGAGAGACATAGTGTATCATATGCAGAGGGTCCTTTATATATATGCCAAAGTATCTGTTTGGCAGGAAATTGTAAAAAAGGTGCCGCCCCCTGGGGTCAGAGGTGACTGAAACAGATCAAATCAAATGATAACAATAAAAACTTGAATACAACATGATTACATTTGTTAAAAGTATAAAAGACTCTTATGTGCATACAATCACGATTTCTATTATTTAAAATAAAATAAAAGTGACATCACAGAGGTCCGTATCACATGTTCATTTTTTTGGTGGTGATTTTGAATAAACTTTATTGTGTGCACTTTTTTCTTTGTTGGTAGAGACATAACTTTATTTATAAGACAAATGATAAAAATTACTTGATCAGTTTTTTTTGTTTTTTTTTTGGGGGGGGGGGTTGAATAAAGTTTATTGTGTGCACTTTTTTATTTGTTTGTAGTGGCATAACTTTATAAAAAAAAAAAAGACATAAGGAATGGGGATTAAAACATGTCTAATTAATATACATATACATGAGGTACATGTGTGCCTATGATAATAGGTAACCATAGATTAAGCTAAAGCTCCTGTGGTCCCCGCCTACCCCGAGGATCCGACACTTCATCTACTAATCAACTGTGGAGTCACAGTAACCTTGCTATCCCCTAGTTGGTTCGCCAATAAAGAATTAGCTTTATTGGCCTTCTCATAATATTTGTTTTTGGTGTAAACCAGCATTTTCTCCACCCAAAGTACCATAATATCTTTTAGTTTGGACCGTACGTCCATTAATTGTTTTAGGATTTATTCTCATGTTCCGTTTCATGGACGTGGAAGGCCTGTAGTGGTATCCTCCCTTGCAGGTAGCATCTCCAATATGATGCTGAGAGCGGGGAAACTTTGAATATGCACAGCGCTGTAATGACAGAGCCACACAACTGCTTCATTATAGCAGCGCACATATTCATACAGTTTCCTCGCTTCCAGCATTATATTGGAGATACTTCTGTGTGGGAAGGGGGGGTGGGGTCCACTACAGGCCTTCCATGTCTGTGTTGTCCGTGAAACACTGAACATGAGAATAAGGCCTTAGGGTACAAACACACACAGCAGATACGCAGCAGATTTGATGGTGCAGATTTGATGCTGTGTTCAGTTATTTAGATCTAATCTGCTGCGTATCTGCAGCAGTAAATACGCAGCGTATATGCCGTGTTTGTACCCTTAGGGTAGAAATAGAAGGGGAAGCGAATAGCTTACGTTCTAGGGAATGCATGCTCAAGATCACTAGGTCTTTATGACTGATCTGATTTTACAAGCCATTATATAATGTAATTATATATCCTATGTTTGTGAAGGTAACACTTAAAGGGAACCTGTCACCCCCCGTGCCGGGGTGACAGGCTCCCGACCCCCCGTTAGAGCCCCCTATACTCACCTAATCCCGCCAGGTCCCGCTTCTGGAGGTGGTCGGGTGATGAAGATCTCAGCCTCTGCAGCCCGGCACGCGCGCTGAGAGATGAGTCCAACACCCATAGAGAATGACAGGAGAGTCCAGCGCTCCTTCATTCTCTATGAGCGCGCGGGCTGCTCATAGAGACCACCTCCAGAAGCGGGACCCGGATTAGGTGAGTATAGGGGGCTCTAACAGGGGGTCGGGAGCCTGTCATCCCGGCACGGGGAGGGGACAGGTTCCCTTTAACCTCTTAAGGACCCATGACGTACCGGTACGTCATGGATCACTGTCACTTAAGGACCCATGACGTACCGGTACGCGGGCCCTTTAACCGCGCGGCGCTCCGGTAAAGATGGCTGCTGATTCTTACAGCAGCCATCTTCCTTTGTCACGTAGGGGGCAGTTTCCCTGCCCCCCGTGACGACGATCGCTGTGATTGGCTGATTACTTCTCATCGGCCAATCACAGCAATTTGCCTGGTTTCCGGGACCGGACCCCGGCACTAAGCTGTAATTGGTGCTGTCCGAGACAGCACCAATCACAGCCATGCCCGGGCATCACCTGCCCGTGGATCAGGCCCCCAGATCGCCCGTGATTGGCCGGTAACCACCAGCCGGCCATTCACGGGCTATCTTTACTACTACGCCCATCATCTCCTTCTCTGCTTGCCGGAATCGGCGAGCTGAGAAGGAGATGATAGGAGCAGCGTGCAGTGAGCCCGGCGCCCGGTGCGTACCTGGTGTGTGCCGGGCGTCGGGTGCCTCCTCCTCCGATCTCCGCCTGCAATGCAGGGAGATCAGCTAGCAGTTCCCTGCTGCTAGCTGATCTCCCTGTGTTGTGTCTCCTCCTCCCCCAGGCCCCCTTTGCCACCCTGACACCCTCCCACCCTGCTGACAACCTCCCTCCCTCCCACCCTGCTGACAACCTCCCTCCCTCCCACCCTGCTGACAACCTCCCTCCCACCCTGCTGACAACCTCCCACCCTCCCTCCCTGCTGACAACCTCCCACCCTCCCTCCCTGCTGACAACCTCCCACCCTCCCTCCCTGCTGACAACCTCCCACCCTCCCTGCTGACACCCTCCCTCCCTGCAGACACCTTCCCTCCCTGCTGACACACTCCTTCCCTGCTGACACCCTTCCACCCTTCCACCCTGCTGACAACCTCCCTCCCTGCTGACACCCTCCCACCCTGCTGACACCCTCCCTCCCTCCCACCCTCTCCTGATTGCCACCCTCCCTCTCCTGATTGCCACCCTCCCTCTCCTGACTGACACCCACCCTCCCTGCTGCCACCCTCTCCACTGCCACCCTCTCTTCTCTTACCCTCTCCCCTCCATCCTGCCGCCACTCTCCTACTACCCAACCGCTCTGCTGTCAGCCACCCTCTCCCCTCTCCGCTGCCACCCTCTCCTCTTACCCTCTCTCGTCTCCTCTTACCCTCTCCTGCCACCCTTTCCTTTTTCCTGCCACTTTTTCCTGCCACCCTCACCCCTGGATCGGTGGTGAATAGTGTCCCCTGCCTCTGCCCTCTTCTGTTTCTTTTTTTTTTTTTTTTAGAGTAAATTTTCTTTTTCCCTCGGTGTACCCCAAAAGAAAAAAAAAAGTTAATAACTCACACAAATAAAATGTAAAAACAGTGCATAAAACACGCACACTAACACTTTCACGTGTAAAAGCATAACACTTACACACCCCTCTAAGGGTACCTTCACACACACACACAATCCGCAGCGGAGTGCATTCCTATGAGAATACATACATGCAGCGGGATTGACATCCCGCTGCGTGTATGTAAATTAACCCCCCGGCGGCCGGAGCATATATCACCTCCTCCTCCTTGGCAGGACTTCTGGCTCAGCCAATCAGTGGCAGACACCGGGATCCCCAAAACAAGCCAGAGCGGGGAGGAGGTGATGTATGCTCCGGCCGTCGGGGGGGGTTAACTTACATACACACAGTGGGATGTCAATCCCGCTGCATGTATGTATTCTCATAGGGATGCACTGACACTGGATCCCAGCTTCCAAAATCCAAATTGTGCTCCTTCCCTTTGGAGGCTTTCCGTGCGCTGGCTTTGCACTTTGTATCCACATGTGGGGTATTCCTATAATCGGGGGAAATTGCTCTATATTATTAGTGGTTTATTTTTTCTTTTAACCTCTTGTGAACATGGAAAAATTCAAGGTTATGCCAACATTTTAGTGTAAAAAAT
Source organism: Dendropsophus ebraccatus (assembly GCF_027789765.1). Lineage (NCBI taxonomy): Eukaryota > Metazoa > Chordata > Amphibia > Anura > Hylidae > Dendropsophus > Dendropsophus ebraccatus. The sequence goes on along the minus strand of NC_091462.1, from coordinate 68,506,915 downwards.
TAAATTTTTCATTTTCACGGCACATTGTGCCTGTCACCAGTGGGGTCCATATGCACACTATACCCCTTGTTAGATTCCTTAAGGGGTGTAGTTTCCATAATGGGGTCACTTGTGGGGGGGTTTACAATGTTTTGGCAGCACGGGGGCTCTGCGAACCAGACATGGCCTTTGTCCTCCACTCTGGTCAAATCCAGCTTTCAAAATCCAAATTGCGCTCCTCCCCTTTGGAGGCTTTCCATGCGCCGGCTTTGCACTTTGTGTCCACATGTGGGGTATTCCTGTAATCGGGGGAAATTGCTGTACATGATAAGTGGTTTATTTTTTCTTTTAACCCCTTGTGAACATGAAAAATTTCAAGTTACACCAACGTTTTAGTTTAGTAAAAAAATAAAATTTTTCATTTTCACGCACATTGTTCCACATCTGTGTTGTCACCAGTGGGGTCCATATGCCCACTATACCCCTTGTTACATTCCTTGAGGGGTGTAGTTTCCATAATGGGGTTACTTGTGGGGTGTTTCCACTGTTATGACAGTACGATGGCTCTGTAAACCCAACATGGCCTCTGTCCTCCATTCTGGCCAAATGGTGCTCCTTCCTTTTGGAGGCCTGTCCTGCGCCCGCATGATATATTATGTCCCCATGTGGGGTATTTTTGTACTCGGGGGAAATTTCTCTACAAGTTGTATGGGTTTTTTTCCTTTTAACCCCTTGTGAACCTGAAAAATTTAAGGCTAGACCAAGTTTTAGTGTAAAAAAATTTTTTTTTTCAATTTCACGGCACATTGTGTCTGTCACCAGTGGGGTCCATGTGCTCACTATATCCCTTGTTAGATTCCATAAGGGGTGTAGTTTCCTAAATGGTATCCCTTTAGGGGTGTTTGTTAGGTTTTGGCACCCCAGAGCCTCTGCCAACCAGAAGTGGTACTTTGAAAATTGGCCAAATGTAAGGAGGCTTCAAAATTCATTAGGCGCTCCCTTATATCTGAGGCTTGTGGTTGCGTCAAATAGCGCATTAGGGCCACATATCGTATATTTTTATAAACTGCAGAAGCGGGGCAATAAAAATTGGGGTGCATTTCTCTGGAAATAGGTTTTCTATTATGAGACATATTGGATCACAATATAATTTCTACAAAGAAAATTGAAATTTTCAATTTTCTCACACTCTTAGCTTTTATTTCTGTGACTCACCTAAAGGGTTAAAAAAACTTTCTGGAATTGATTTTGAACAGTTTGGGGGGTGCAGTTTCTGAAATGGGGTGCTTTGTGGGGCTTCATAATATACAGCCCCCTCAAATACACTTCAAACATGAACTGGTCCCTTGAAAAATCAGATTTTGAAATTCTTATGAAAATTTGAAAAAATGCTGCTAAACTTTGAAGCTTTCTATTGTCTTAAACAATTGAACAAAAGTTTAATAAATGCCGCCAACATAAAGTAGACATATTGCTAATGCTATTTCATATATAATTTATGTGGCATAACCATTTTCTGTATAAGCACAACATTTCAAAGTTAGAAAAATGCAATTTTTCTCAATTTTTCACGTTATTTTGGGGTTTTTCATAAAGATAGGGTGTAAGTATCGACTCAATTTTTCCAGAAATATAAAAGTATAACATGTCACGAAAAAACAATCTCAGAATCAGCCGGATAGGTAAAAGCATCCCGAAGTTATTAATGGATAAAGTGACACAGGTCATATTCCTGAAATTTGCTCCGGTCCTTAAGGTCATTTTGGGCTCTGTCCTTAAGGGGTTAAAGGGGGACTCCGCATTAAAAACATTTTTTTTTTTGTAATTAAATGATTTCGGAAAGTTACATAGGTTTGTAATTTACCTCTATTTAAAAATCTACTGTCTTCCAGTACTTACCAGCTGCTGTATGTTCTTACAGAAGTCATTAATTCTTTTCAGTCTGGCACAGTGTTCTCTGCTGCCATCCTGTCTGAGATAGAAACTGTCCAGAGAGGAGAGGTTTTTTATGAGGATTTTCTTCTGCTCTTGCCAGTTTCTGACATGGACAGAGATGTCAACAGAGAGCACTGTGTCAGATTAAAAAGAAAACACCACTTCCTGCAGGACATACAACAGCTAATAAGTATGGGAAATGTTGATATTTTTAAATAGAAGTAAATTACAAATCTATATAACTTTCTGAAACCAGTTGATTTGAAAGAAAAAGATTTTCACTGGAATATCCCTTTTAATGTTGCAGATTCAGTGTGTGTGTGTGTGTGTATATATATAAAATATATATATGTACACCCACATACTGTATATATTTTGTAATTCTTAGTGTATGCCTCTTTAGGCCAACTCATATATGCAGGGGATGGGTGTAAAGGTGTACATTAGGGCCGAGAGGAAGTGCACACTAGCGCAGCGGAAGGTTCTGCGATGGCCATCAGACAGTCGTCGTTTTAATAAAACATGTTTTAAGACAACGATCAGCCAAAATTGTACATGTCGACTGATCGTTGCGTTTTAACATGACCTATTACACCAAATGATTATTGGCCATAATGGCCATTAATCAGCCAAATACAGCTGATAATCATTTGGTGTATTAAGATCAAGTACAACTTGGGATTGGTCAGACCAAGTTATCCCCGTTATTTTGGGGTGCGCCATTAATTTCAGTAATCTAGTCCGTATGAGTAGAGTGGGGATGGGAGAAAAAAGTGAATGATTTATCTGACAGGTTGATCAAACAGTTGGTGCTGCTGGATCAGTTGCTGAAACCTTTGGGATAATTGTATTTTTAAAGGGCGTGGAGCAGGGCCGTCAACATCGGACAACCTGTCAAATGCTGAGGAAAAGGGGATAATAAAGTCTGCTGCTACCAAGAGGACAGGAGAGGGCAGAGTCTGCAAAAGCCCTGAGATTTTCAAGAATAATTTAGGTAGGAACAGAATATGCCCCATATTGGGACTTTAAAGGTTACATAAAACAATAGGGGTATTCTGTAACTGCCCAACCAAGTTGTGTGTACCTTCACTGCCGATCGATGTCAGTATGGGAAATCATGACTAGGCAAAGCCTAGCTTTAAGTGCAGCAACCCCTTCTTTGCTATCTTGAGTGAGTAAGCGGTGGGAAAATGGTGTTTAGCAAAATTAAACATGCCTATATGCTCAAAGTTTGTCTCCTTGACTCTCGAATGAAGGCAATGTCTGCATGGGCTTATTTCAATTATGTCAACAATAGTCACCTCTTCTTGGTAGAATTGAAGTGGATGTACCATCAGGTAAATTGCTTTAAGTTTTCTATGTGAATAAACAGTTGCTGCCGCGGGGATGCCAGTGCCGCGGCCCAATTCCCGCGCACAATGTCGGTCTATTCCCGTCCACCGGCCAGGCCTGAAGCACTGTAGGCGGGCAATCCCGTCCCCAGTTTGATTAAACCCCTCCCCTCTGGGATGCATCTCCATTGATTATAATGGAGCTGTGTCAGAGAGGAGGGAGTTTCATCACCCTGGGGGCGGGAAGGCCCGCCTCCAGTTTTTCATGCCAGGCCGGTGCCTGGTAATAGACTGAAGCAATGCGCGGGAATTTGGCCATGGTTCATAAAAGGGGCCACAGCAGCGGCATACCCGCACCAGCACCAGTCTATGCATACAAAAAACTTAAGGCGTTGTACCAAATGGTACATTCACTTTAAAGGACAACTCTGGCCAAAAGTACTTCCTCCCTGAGACCGGGGCCTCAATTACAGCACCGGACCCTCCCGGAGCAGCGGCCTGCGGAGGTATGCAGCGTCGATGACAGCAGGGGCAGGCATCAGCGGCGGCGCAGGGGGTCCAGTGCTGTAATTGAGGCTGAAAGTTCCACCTTGCAATTAGATGCCATCCGTGAATTCCATAGTATACAGTATACTGCTGCAAGTCTAAGTATGGAATAACATGCCTGGACAGGTATATAGAACTACAAGTCCCATAATACAGTAAGATGCCATCAGTGAATTGCCAGGTCCGGTGCTGCAATGGAGGAAGTAGGCTGCCCGGGGGGGTAGAGGAGAATGATCCGGAGCTCCAGAATGCTGCTCCAGAAACAGTGGCAGGCTCGGCGGTGGTGATGGGGATAGCCCTGGTACTACTTCCCCATCATCTGCTCATAGTATAAGCAGATGATGGGGGAAGTAGTACAGAGCATATGGGGGAGGGGTGGATTGGTGATTGGCATGGCCCTGGTACTACTCCCCCATCAGCAGATGATGAGGGAGTAGTACAGTGTATAACAGTGCATACAGTTTTACATTGACATCCATTAATTCAATAGAGTGTCCAGCAGAGGTGCACTACATATATAGAAGTCAATGGTACTCGCCCCCTGCTGGACACTCCATAGTAATTACACCCTGGTTCGGGACGTCACTGTATTTCAAAGAATTTGAAGTCTCCATTATCTACTAAATTAAGGGAAATAGCAGTATATGTGCATTTTCCATAATTAATATACATTATACACACACACACAATTAATATACACACACACACACACACACACACACACACACACCAGATTTTGAAAGCCAAAGCCAGCAACAGACTGTAAACAGAGAACAGGTCATAAAGGAAAGACTTGTTTCAATTCCTAGCTTTGGCTTAAAAAATCTGTCAGAAAAGTTGATCAGATATCTGTGTGTGTAAAAGGACCCTAAGTCCTTTAAAGGGGAACTCCTGATAAGAAAAACTTGTTTTTCTATTAAAAGTACATTATATAGATGTGTCTATACAATGTATTACCATACCTGTACGGTTCAGCCACACTGGTAGCTGATAGATATCCAGGAAGTGAAGAAAAATGGCCTCTGTGCCAATCCACATTGTCTCCTGCTCCTTCTGCTCTACCACCTTAGGAGACAAATCTTCCATGCCTCTGTCTCACATTGTGTGTGTTTGCTGAGATCAAGTTGATGATGGAGACAGGGGGCAGGGCGTGATCTCCCAGGAGGCTTGGCTGGATCCCCCAATCCCCTGAGTGATTCACCATCTGTGATCGGCCAGAAGCAGATGCTGCACTGATTTCTCTGATTGTGCAGAAGTGTGCAGTGAAATTAGGGCTGTGTTCACACGTATTGGAGTGTCATTGCAGTACTGCAGCATATTCACAAAAATGATGCAGTAACACAAGTAAATGATGTTAAATGGCAGAGAGGATCAGAGCTTTATTGTGGGGCTCAACTTCAAAGATAAAAGATGCTTGATCATAATTTGTGCGTGGAAATGAAAAGAAAAAAAAAATCAAAAAGTTGTTTATTCCAATATCAACGTTACAGGTAGAGAATACAGCGCTGTGTGTGTGGGTGTGACAACAATGAAATTATAAAGTATTGCAAATAATTCAGTAACACAATAAAACTGCAATGTGTGAACACAGCCTAGATGTTGGGTGGGAAATGGGCAGGGTGGGGGATTTTGATGAACAGCTGAGGGAAAGCATTGCATTCTGGAACCTGTAGTACTGTGAACAACTGCTCAACCAGGAAGTGCAGAAACACAAAACAGAACAAAACCCCCAAAACAAATGGATTTTTGGTAGTTTTGGAATAGATAGGTAAGTAATGCGTTATGCTTCTGCAGAAGTTTCATTTTTTTTAAACCTCTACCCGGAGTTCCCCTTTAACAGGTAGTGGGTTCCTGAGCACCTCCTAGATGAATTTTCAGCACCAGCTGCTATTCAAATCCCCTTGTACAGGGCAGTGTCCACCAGTGCCTATTGATAAGGAGCCAGAAGGGGAGGGAAGCAATTTATGTTTGTACATAGGAGTTGTATTTAAAGTGACTGTATCACCAGGCCCAGGCTGAAGCACTGGAGGCGGGCCAACCCACCTTTAGTGGGAGGAAACCCCAGCCCCTCTATGATAGGGTTCCATTGATTGTAATGGAGTCACGTCATGGAGGGGCTGGAGTTTCTTCCCACCAAGGTTGGGTCGGCCCGCCTCCAGTGCTTCAGCCTGGGCCTGGTGGTACAGTCACTTTAGGGCTGGGTTCACACTACATATATTTCAGTCAGTATTGTGGTCCTCATATTGCAACCAAAACCAGGAATGGATTAAAAACACAGAAAGAGGCTGGGTTCACACTATGTATATTTGAGGCTGTATTTGGTCCTCATGTCAGGTCCTCTTAGCAACCAAAACCAGGAGTGGATTGAAAACACAGAAAGGCTCTGTCCACACAATGTTGAAATTGAGTGGATGGCCGCCATATAACAGTAAATAACAGCCATTATTTCAATACAACAGCCGTTGTTTTAAAATAACAGCAAATATTTGCCATTAAATGGCGGCCATCCACTCAATTTCAACATTGTTTGAAAAGATCCTTTCTGTGTTTTTAATCCACTCCTAGTTTTGGTTGCAATATGAGGACCACAATACTGACTGAAATATACGTAGTGTGAACCCAGCCTAAGGGTGCGTTTACACAGAAAGATTTATCTGACAGATTTTGGAAGCCAAAGCCAGGAATGGATTTAAAAAGAGGATCGATCCCAGTCTTTCCTTTAGGACCTGATCCCTGTTTATAGTCTGCTCCTGGTTTTGGCTTCAAAGATCTGTCAGATAAATCTGTCTGTGTAAACGCACCATTAGTCTCTTATAGCATGTGACCCAGTAGCACTTACCTCAACCCAGTAGGGCCTAGAACAACCAGCTGATGGTAGAAGCAGTAGCCGCATTAAGGGTACAAACACAAACACCGTATACGCAGTGTATTTACTGCTGCGATACGCAGCAGATTAGATCTAAATAACTGAACACAGCAGCAAGTCTTCACCATCAAATCTGCTGTGTATCTGCTGCATATACGGTGTGTGTGTTTGTACCCTAAAAGAAAGAAAAGAGCCACCAAGAAAAATATGCATGCACATAAAACCGTGGTTTTAAATATCAAGTAATAGTTGAGCTGAAGTAACGTTGAGCTGAAGGGGACAGTCAACTGTAAGAGCCGCTTGCTTCATTGAACTGGCAGAGCTTTCTGCGGCCGCAATTCACTGAATCGCAGCCGCAGAAAACTGACATGTCAGTTGTTTGCGGCGCCGTATGGGATCACGGCCAGAGTGTATACTATAAGGGAGATTTAAATATCACAGATAGGGGGGAACACACTAAAAAGATTTTATTAACTTTTATTAAGTTAAATGTATAAAAAACATGTACCCCACATGACAAACACAGTCGTGGTCACCTGAACCACTTAGGAGCTATCACCAACCGGTATTACTCCTCAATCACCACTGGACCGCGCCAGACAAACAAAAAGCCAGCGATAAAGTGAAATAAAACCGGAAATCTCACCCATCCATGGTCTCCTGTCGGCTTCCAAGTCCAATGGTGTGTAGGGAGAAGCCGCATCCAAGATGCTTATGTAGCACAGTCTTTGACCCTGATGTTCCCTATGGTGTCAAATATGCCGACTCTCCCTCCTCGCTCAGGGTATATGGGGTAACCCTTAGTGGATCGGGCTGGTGCGCAGAGTGCTGGAGTGAAGGGCAATGGCTCCTGGGAGGAGCCATTACCCTGCACTCCAGCGCTCTGCGCACACCAGCGAAAGCGATATAGCGTACTAGCTACAACTGTAGCAGAACGCAAAATTCTACCCTGCCTGATGCAGATACAAATGTCCCGTCTTTGATGCCCACGCTCCCTGAAGATCCCAGCAAACTGGCTGAAACGATCGTAGGAGGGGGACACAGAATACGGACTTGGTATCTTAGGGGCAGTTACAAAGGGGTAGTCGGGGTAGGGGCAGCCCGATCCACTAAGGGTTTCCCCATATACCCTGAGCGAGGAGGGAGAGCCGGCATATTTGACACCGTAGGGAACATCAGGGTCAAAGACTGTGCTACATAAGCATCTTGGATGCGGCTTCTCCCTACACACCATTGGACTTGGAAGCCGACAGGAGACCATGGATGGGTGAGATTACCGGTTTTATTTCACTTTATCGCTGGCTTTTTGTTTGTCTGGCGTGGCCCAGTGGTGATTGAGGAGTAATACCGGCTGGTGATAGCTCCTAAGTGGTTCAGGTGACCACGACTGTGTTTGTCATGTGGGGTACATGTTTTTTATACATTTAACTTAATAAAAGTATCTTTTTAGTGTGTTCACCCCTATCTGTGATATTGGTATATACGTGGAGGTAATATTTTGGTCCAAGTGTGGACACATTTTCTGTGAGTTCATTATGGGGGAGATTTATCAAAGGGTGTAAAATTTAGATTGGTGCAAACTACCCACAGCAACCAATCACAGCTCAGCTTTAGGCAGTGCTGAAAGGAAAGCTGAGCTGTGATTGGTTGCTGTGGGCAGTTTGCACCAGTCAAAATTTTACACCCTTTGATAAATCTCCCCCTATGTGTATACGCTCCGGCCGGGATCTTATAGAAGAGCATGCGGCGTTCCTAGGCATACAAAGTACGGCTATTGTTGCCAATTGCAACAATGGCCGTACTTTTACGCTGTGTGAAGAAGAATGAAGAATCACAAATACCTTTATCAGATTGAGATTATATTTTAAACGGTTATTACCACTACCCCTTTTTACCTTGCACATGGCTTTAATATTCCTCCACTGTCTTGATTCCTCTGTGGACGGGCTCCTTCACTGAGATTGGTCCTCTTCACCAGCAGTACTGTAGATGGCATCATGGCTGCTGGCCTGTGCTTTGCTGTTCTATGCTTAGCTCAGCTACACCAACCCTGGCAGCTCCATGGAGTTGAGATCCATAAGTGTGATGGATAGCTTCAGATAAGGTAGCTGAAGGGGAGCCTGTAAGCAGTGTGCTACTCTGGCAAATTCAGCCCACACAGGCCGCTGCTGATTAGTGGTTGGGAACCTAGACACCCAGCTGTCAACACATCAGACAGATTAGAGTACATAGCAGGGAGCCAGAGTTAAAATGCGATTAGTTCTTATTACCTAAGGGTGCATTTACACAAAAAAATTTATCTGACAGATTTTGGAAGCCAAAGCCAGGAATGGATTTGGAGAGAAGAGAAATCTCAATCTTTCCTTTATGACCTGTTCCCTGTTTATAGTCTGTTCCTGGCTTTGGCTTTAAAGATCTGACAGATAAATCTTTCTGTGTAAACGCACCATTATGCTACGTTTACACGGAGCGATAATTTGCCCGATCGTATGATTAACGATTTTGAAGTAACGATTTTTTTTTTATAACGATCGGCGTTTAGATGGAACAATATATCGTAACGAAAATTCGTTTTGCGATCGCTTAAGCCTATCTCGCACATAGGTAAAATCAGTGAAAGACTGATTACACGGAATGATCTGCGAATTTTTTGTGAACGATCAACGACGATTTATTAACATGTTCAAAGATCAAAATGAACGATTTTTAGCTAATCGCTTGATTGTTCGCTGCGTTTACACGGAACAATTATCGCTCAATGCGATCGTTATTGCGAAAATTCGCCCGATAATCGTTCCGTGTAAACGTAGCATTAGTCTCTTAACTTTTAATTACCTAATGCTTTAGATATAGTTATGAAGGTGGACATACCCCTTTAACTCATTCAATGTTACAGCACCCAAACATTTTATAATAACTGTATAAGGTTATCAAGTCTCGCTTGACAATCTCCTGAAACTTATTTAGTACCAATGATCTTGTTATATAAGCGCTCCTGGGTGTGGGTGGAATAATTTCAGTTTAGATTATCAACAATACTGGGGGTGCTACTTGCCGCTAAGGTAGCTGCTACCAAACTAATTCTCCTGAAAAATTTTTCTCTTGTATTGTACAGTGATCCCTCAACATATGATATTAATTGGTGACCATTGTATGTTGAAAATATTGTATGTTGAGACCAAAATTCTATGGAGTATAGGACATGTAGTATCACACTGTACCCTGGAGAATCACTACTGGATAGCCAACCAGTGTATGTATTTCAGTAATACTGGTGTTTTACAAGTAAAATGGCCAGTTTCATTGGTTGATTATCTACAGTCATATGAAAAAGTTTGGGCACCCCTATTAATCTTAATCATTTTTAGTTATCAAAATTTGAGTTTTTGCAACAGCTATTTCAGTTTGATATATCTAATAACTGATGGACACAGTAATATTTCAGGATTGAAATTAGGTTTATTGTAGTTACAGAAAATGTGCAATATGCATTCATACAAAATTTGACAGGTGCAAAAGTATGGGTACCCTTATCATTTTCTTGATTTGAATACTCCTAAATACTTTATACTGACTTACTGAAGCACTAAAATGATTTGGTAAGCTCCTTGAGCTTTGAACTTCATAGCCAGGTGTATCCAATCATGAGAAAAGGTATGTAAGGTGGCCATTTGCAAGTTGTCCTATTTGAATCTCCTGTGAAGAGTGGCATCATGGGCTCCTCAAAACAACTCTCAAATGATCTAAAAACCAAGATTGTTCAACATAGTTGTTCAGGGGAAGGATACAAAAAGTAGTCTCAGAGATTTAACCTGTCAGTTTCCACTGTGAGTAACATAGTGTTATCGCACTAATAGCGATGTCTTCCTCTTTGTGCGGTATCCAAATTATATCAAATAATAGTATGAGCGCTCATACAGATTCACACAGACACCTATAGCAATTGGTATCAATGCAAAAGGATTCTGCTTTATTACACAAACAACAGTTCTTATACTAGTTATGACGTACAGGAAAAAGGGTGGTTACATCATGGGTTAATACTGGCACAATTGGCTATTTGCCTACTCGGGAGGGTCTTATGCTGATGAGTTCCTAAGTTATGTGACACCCAGACAACTCGCTCCCCCCCTCCCAACTCTTAAGAGTACAAAGACACATTCAAGTATATATATAATGGATACCATATGGCAGTACGAGCTATACCTGAGTATACATATAGATATAGAGATATTTGTCAGACTATATCTCTCACAATTCCCTCCTTTTTGCGGACTGTAGGATCAATGAGAGAAGGCGAAGTGAGGTGCATACCCTCGCCCTAAATGACGCAGAGCTGGACTTTCCTATTTCTTCACCAGGTCCCCCCACAATCCTCTTGGGTATCGCCTTCCCATTGTCCTAACAGCCCCGCAATTATCAAAGATTATCAGTTTGTTTAAGGGCGGAGTTGCGCTCTTGAAATAATTGATCATAATAGTCTTTGTCTTTGATAGGGAGAAAATAAAATACAAAAAATGCAGCGCTCAGAGATGGGAACTATAAAAGTATTGAAAATGAAGCCGTTAACACGGCATAAGGCACTCACTTCACAGTGGGGGAAAGGCTGAAGTCATTCAAGCCAGACCCCCTCCAGGACGCTTGTAGGTAATTGAAGGTCAGTTTAGTCCACCTTATTCATTCCAAAGGTTCCGTTTATTAGTGGTAATGGCAACGCGTTTCAGTGGGATAACACCCACCTTTATCAAGCCAACATATGACAGATAACAAGTAGTATTTATACAGTGCATGTACTTACATCCTCGGGTGGTGTGCGATCACATCCCGCGCCAAATCGGAAATGATGCTACTCACTAGCGCCTCCGGCTTGGCCGGACGTGACGTATCGCGATCCTTCATGCCGGAAGGACCTTGCGTTTCACTAATGCGTTCCACTTATACCGGAAGCTACTCCGGATAAAGTGGATGCGGTTCACATGCGTTCCACAAAGCAAAACTACAGGTGTAGGTAGAATGCTATTATAAAATTCATATACTAACAATAACTAAAAGCATATTAATATATATACATACAAAGAATTATATAAAAATATAAAAATATATCAATGACTATCTATTATAAAAATCGAGAATCATGATCAGGCTAAAGGGTACGAAATCTCCATGGGGTATGTTGTTTCACAGCTACACATATTACCCCATAAAATATTATAACAATAATCGGTGTAAAATAAATAAATAAAATATAAATATATAGGTGGTGACCCTCATAATAATAGTAATAATTATATTGATATAAACATACTAGATAAATATATATAGTTCTATCAAAGTGTCCTGTGTGCGTATTAAGTGAATTAAAATACTTGTTCTAAAGACTCATTCAGACCATGGGGGTTCAGTGTGTTGAGTCTGAAGATCCAAAACATTTCTTTATGACACAAGTTCTTATAATCTTCCTGCGGGATTCTCTCTATAGGAGTGATGCGTAATAATTTAGAATCGCTATTATGATGTTCTGAGAAGTGTCGTGAGACACTATGTAACTGATATCCATGGTTTATATTGAACCTATGTTTATTGAGGCGTTGTCTTAGGGTGTTCTTTGTTCTACCTATATATCTGAGTGTACAAGGACACTCCAACATATAGATCACAAAGCGTGTCTCACATGTTAAACGCTGTTTTATAATAAAAGGGTCTCTTTCTTCCGGTATTAGTATTTCTTTCCTTTTGTGTCTAATATGGAAACAACATTTGCATCTAAAGCTACCGCATTTGAAACTCCCTGGTTCCATTAACCAACTTTTTGCAATATCACTGGGTCCACTTTTCTCCATCCTAGGGACAGAGGGGGCGAGGTGGTTCTTTAGTGTTTTACTTTTACGAAAAACACATTGCGGTTTTTCAAAAATACAATCTTTTAGTATGGGGTCATCTCTCAAAATCCCCCAATTGTCTCTCAATATTTGTTTTATATCTTTATGGTGGGTATTATATTTGGTGATAAATAAAGTGTCTCTATTCACATTGGTCCCTTCTTTCCCTGAGTCCGATGGTAACAAACAGGTCTCCTGACTATAACTCAAAGCTTTATTATAAGCCCCCCTAATCAACGCTTGGGGGTACTTCTTCTCTATAAACCTATTATGTAATATAGACATCTGTTCTTTGCATTTTGTGGTGGAACTACAGTTACGTCTAATTCTTTTCATTTGTCCGAAGGGGATGTTATTTTTCCAGCTATTAAGGTGACAGCTATTGTAATCTAAATAGCTGTTAGCGTCCACTTCTTTAACCCTTTAAGGACAGAGCAAATTTCGATTTTTGCGTTTTCGGTTTTTCCTCCTTGTGCATAAAAGGCCATAGCACTTGCATTTTTCCACCTAGAGACCCACATGAGCCCTTATTTTTTGCGTCACTAATTGTACTTTGCAATGACAGGCTGAATTTTTCCATAAAGTACACTGCGAAACCAGAAAAAAATTTAAAGTGTGGTGAAATTGAAAAAAAAAACGCATTTTGTTTATTTGGGGGAAATGTGTTTTTACGCCATTCGCCCTGGGGTAAAACTGACTTGTTATATATGTTCCTCAAGTCGTTACGATTAAAACGATATGTAACATGTATAACTTATATTGTATCTGATGGCCTGTAAAAAATTTAAACCATTGTCAACAAATATACAACACTTAAAACCGCTCCATTCCCAGGCTTATAGCGCTTTTATCCTTTGGTCTATGGGGCTGTGCGAGGTGTCATTTTTGCGCCATGATGTGTTCTTTCTATCGGTACCTTGATTGCGCATATACGACTTTTTGATCGCTTTTTATTACAATTTTTCTGGATTTGATGCGACCAAAAATGCGCAATTTTGCACTTTGGGATTTTTTTGCGCTGACGCCATTTACCGTGCGAGATCAGGAATGTGATTAATTAATAGTTCGGGCGATTACGCACGCGGCGATAGCAAACATGTTTGTTTATGTATTTATTTATTTACTTTTATTTATAACCTGGGAAAAGGGGGGTGATTCAGACTTTTATTAGGGGAGGGGGCTTTTTACTATTAACAACACTTTTTTTTTTTACTTTTACACTTATACTAGAAGCCCCCCTGGGGGACTTCTAGTATAAGTGCACTGATCTCTCATAGAGATCTCTGCAGCATAGATATGCTGCAGAGATCCATGAGATAGGCACTCGTTTACTTCCGGCTGCTGCAGCCGGAAGTAAACGAGTGCCGAGCCGGGGACGGCGCCATCTTGGAGCGGTCCCCGGCCGGCTTCATTTGCGGAGATCGCTCCTCCGGGACAACATCCCGGAGGAGCGATCTCCCCACTAGACACCAGGGATGACGCTGCGTCCGGTAATCGGATGCAGCTGTCAACTTTGACAGCTGCATCCGATTACTGTATTAGTGGGCACGGCGATCGGACCGTGCCCGCTAATACCTACGGTCCCGGGCTACACGCGGCACCCGGGACCGGCGCGGTTCAGAGCGGGGCCGCCGCGCGGCCCCGCTCTGAACTCCCTTACCGGCATCAGGGCGTAAATTTACGCCCGATGTCGTTAAGGGGTTAAAGTGCGTGGCAGTTTGAATTAGATTATTTTCAATAAAAATAGTCAGGTCTAAAAACACTACCTCCTCCTTGCTAATATGACTGGTGAATTCTAATCCCCACTTATTCTGATTCAAATGGTATATAAAATCATGTAAACTATCCATCTCCACTTCCCATACTAAAATGATATCAATGAATCGTTTATATAGAACAATATTGGGGTGATCTATATGTCTTTCAAAGGCCCCCATGTATAGGTTGGCAAAACATGGGGCAAATTTGGTCCCCATAGCAGTCCCGCATTCTTGTATAAAAAACTTTTTATCATATTTAAAATAATTATGTGTTAAAACAAACAGGATAGCTTCCGAAATGAACTCTCTTTGTTTGGGGGGCATAAGGGGATCCTCACTCAAAAATGTCTCAACCGCCTGAATACCCTTTTTGTGGGGAATATTGCTATATAGGGAGGCCACATCAAGTGTGGCCCAAATATAGTTACTTTTCCAAGTAAAATTTTTTAAAATAGTAAGTAAGTGGGTAGTGTCCTTAAGATACGCAGGTAGCGACACAACAAATCTTTGCAATTGACGATCAATATATTCTGATAAGTTTCCTGTCACAGAGTCCATACTGGCAATAATGGGCCTGCCAGGTGGTTTCTCTCTACATTTATGGACCTTGGGTAAAAAGTAAAAATAAGGAGTAGTGGGGTTTGGTATATAGATATATTCCTTTTCACGTTTGAGGATACAGTGGGTACTGTGGGCCTTATTGAGGAGTTCAGCAAGTTCATTATTAAACAATTTAGTAGGATCAAGGTCTATAGGTCTATAGTATTTGGTATCAGACAAAATCCGAGTAGCTTCTGTATTATAATAAGTGTAATCCATAATAACCACCCCTCCCCCTTTGTCAGCGTTCTTAATTACTATTTCTTGATTCCGCGAGAGATTATAAAGTGCTTCTGTTTGTAGTTTGTTTAAATTTCTAGCGTGTCTATATTTCTCCTTATTCATAAGTTTGAAGTCTCTCATAGTTCTATTATAAAAAGTTTCTAAAAATGGACCCTTGCTGTTAATGGGATAAAAATTGGATTTAGGTTTCAAATTAGTGGTAATAGGATCGGACTCCAAATTGTCCACCAATTCATTCACATCAAAATAATAACCGTCTCCCATATCATTATCGGTAATAATGGGTATCTTGTTAATGTTATTTCCCAGAGTTTTTATTGCAAAGTGTCTTTTCAGGGTTAGTTTGCGAACAAATTGGTTCAGATCAACAAATAAATCAAATAATTTAAAATCACTAGTAGGACAATAAGAGAGACCTTTACTTAAGACACTGATTTCATGTGTCGTTAGAATATGGTGTGAAATGTTAAAAATACCCTTATTAATTAACCCCTTAACGACATCGGGCGTAAACTTACGCCCTCGCGCCCTGGTACTTGGCGCATCAGGGCGTAAATTTACGCCCGATGTTTCCCCGATCGCTGCGTGTTCACACACAGCGGTCGGGGAAGATGGCCTGCTATAAATCATAGCAGGCCATCTTAGCTTCACGGCACGGGGGGTGGTTAACACCCCCCGTGCTAACGATCGCCGCTATAGGCTGATCAATTCAGATCAGCCAATAGCGGCGATCGGAACCTTTCCGGGTCATCGGCGACCCGATGACCCGGAAAAAAATGGCGGTCGGTGCTGTCCGAGGACGGCACCGACCGCCATTACTGTAAAAAGTAATGGTGATCGCCGTGCCACCGGCCCGATCGCCGTGAACGGCCGGCCGGTACCGGCCGGCCATTCACGGCGATCGGGCCGGTGGCACGGCGATCAGAGTCCCACAATATAGTAAATACCTGCCCTGGACCCCTCAGCTAGGCAGCCGAGGGGTCCAGAGCAGGTATTTGTACATTACTCACCTGTCCCGGGCTCCTGATCGGCGTCTTCCGGGTTCGCGGCATCCTCGTCTTCGTTCGGGTCTTCGGCTTCTTCCGTGACGTCACGTTCGGCTTCTCTCGGCTATTTTCGGCTCCAGCGTCGGCTCTTTCCGTATTTTGCGCTCTGCTGCCCTCTAGCGGCTGATATGTGTAATACACTTATCAGCAGCTACAGGGATGTTCAGAATTTTTTTTTTTTTTTTTTCAAATTTTTTTTTTTCTATTTTCCGCACCCTATCGCCGCTGAGTGTTGATCAGCATCGCACGAAAGTGCGCTGCTAATCAGCAACTCCTCCTTTTTGGCGTAGGGTGTTTTTTTTCTATATTCTACTGCCACGGTCTGCTTATAAGTGCCGCACATAAGTGCGGCATTTATCAGCAACTCCTTTGTTGGCGTAGGTTTTTTTTTTATACTTACTGTAAAAAAACACGTAAAAAACACTACATTACACCACACTACATTGAATAAAGTTTGACACTACACCACTACATACCCCATATACTAATCCCCGTATAAAGATGGCCCCCTGGGTGTTTTCGGCGTCAGAGGGATACGTTATTATTACCTCCGACACCGAAACAGCCAGTGAGGATGAATGGGGGGTCCTTCGTTCCTCCATTCATCCTCATCATCCTCATCCTCCAGTGACGTGTCTGGGGGTAGTGTAGCGTACGCTGCCCCCCAGACACATCTTTTCCGCCAGTACCGTCCCAATAAGAGATGACGGTATGGAGTGAAATTCTACAAACTCTGTGAGCGTACCTTAGGGTACACTTACAGATTTCGGGTACGTGCACACTGCGGAATGGCGAAGGATAACCCTTCGTGCATTCCACAGCTGGCACCCGCCGGCGGACTGATGCAGGCATGTGTCTCCACCCGTGTCATAGAATCCATTCTATGCACGGGCGGATTCCATCGTCCATCCAAAGAATGAACACGTTGGACGGAGAGCGGAATCCGCCCGTGCATAGAATGGAGTCTATGACACGTGTGGAGACGCGCGCCTGCATCAGTCCGCCGGTGGGTGCCAGCTGTGGAATGCACGAAGGGTTATCTGTCGCGATTCCGCAGTGTGCACGTACCCTTAGAGTGTATGTAGGAAGGGACACCCGAATCCAGCCCCCAGATGCCCCCCCATCCTCGGAGTTAGTGGGAAGATCGTCCGGGAACTGATCTTCCCACTGCTGGATAAAGGTCACCATCTGTACGGGGATAACTTTTATACCAGCGCCCCCTCCTCTGGTCTCTCGCTGCCCTGTAGCTTGCGGCACGATCCGAACATATCAGAAGTAGTAATAGCGCCCTAATATTTAGCAGCCATGGAGCGGACCCAGCGCTTCTGGATATGAAGGACCCCGTATCGCACCAGGGCAACATTTTCCAGGTGACGTCCCCCACACTGGAGAAAGGGAGACCCCAGAAGAAGTGCAGAGTGTGGTGTAACAGGGGGATCAGGAAGGACAACATTTTCCAGTGTGACGCCTGTCCTGATCACCCCGGCCTCTGCATACTGGATCGCTTCAAGGTGCACCACACGTCATTGGGGTTCTACATTATCTAAATTCTGTCCCTTATTCCTATTTCAGGGGTCACGTTGATCCAGGGATTATTCTGATCGCCATTATGGAGTCGGGAAGGAATTTTTCCCCTGTGATGAGGCTACTGTTGTCTGCCTTACGAGGGTTTTTTTTTTGCCTTCCTCTGGATCAACACAGGTTGAGTTTGATGGACACCTGTCATTTTCAACCTTATAAACTAATAATTGGCCTAATACCCCCAAAATAAATTAGAATTGTCCCTTTTCCCCAGCTAAATAGGTATGGCCGCCATTCCCATTAGAGGATGCCATGATGCAATTACAAAGCCTCTGTGCGGCCAGAACAGTAGAAACCCCCCACAAGTGACCCCATTCTGGAAACTACACCCCATAAGGAATCTAAGAAGGGGGGCAGCGGGGATATGGCCCCCTGGTGACGGCCACATTTGGGACGTGAAAATGAAAAAAAATTGTATTTTTTATTTTCTCGGCACATGTTCTACGTAAGTGCCCGTCACCAGTGGGGTCCATATGCTCACTGCACCCCTTGTTGGATTCCTTATGGGGTGTAGTTTCCAGAATGGGGTCACTTGTCGGGGGTTTCTACTGTCCTGGCAGCACAGGAGCTTTGTAATTGCGACATGGCCTCCATCCTCCATTCCAGCCTCTAAATGGCGCTCTGTCCCTTTGGTGACTTGCCCTGTGCCCATATGGCACATTATGTCCACATGTGGGGTATTTTCGTACTCAGGGGAAATTACCCTACACGTTTTGTGTTCATTTTCTTTTTTAACCCCTTGTGGAAATGGAAAAAAATCAAGGCTAGACCAACATTTAGTGTAATTTTTGTAAAATTTTTACTCTAAATCATTAATCTTGTCATGTTTTTTCATTTTCACAAGGGGTTAAAAGATAAAAAAAACATTTAATGTGTAGAGCAATTTCCCCTGAGTTTGGAAATACCCCACATGTGGACATAAAGCGCCATGCGGGTGCAGGGTAAGCCTCCGAAGGGAAGAAGCGCCATTTGGTTTTTGAAGGCTGGATTTGGATGGAATGGATTTCGAGGGGCCATGTTGCATTCAAAAGGCCCCTGTGTTGCCAAGACAGTTGAAACCCCCCACAAGTGACCCCATTATGGAAACTGCAACCCCTCAAGGAATGTAACAAGGGGTGTAGTGAGCATATGGACCCCACGGGTGACGGACACAAATGTGGAACAATGTGGCGTGAAAATGAAGTATTACATTTTTTACACTATAATGTTGGTTTAGCCTTGAATATATCATTTTCACAAGGGGTTAAAAGAGGAGAAAAAAAACTAAATGTGTAGCGCAATTTCCCCCGAGTCCGTAAATACCCCACATGTGGACATAAAGCGCCATGCGGGTGCAGGGCAAGCCTCCGAAGGGAACGAGCACCATTTCGTTTTTGAAGGCTGGATTTGGATGGAATGGATTTTGAGGGGCCATGTTGCATTCAAAAGGCCTCTGTGTTGCCAAGACAGTTGAAACCCCCCACAAGTGACCCCATTATGGAAACTACACCCCTCAGGGAATGTAACAAGGGGTGTAGTGAGCATATTGACCCCACTGGTGACGGGCACAAATGTGGAACAATGTGGCGTGAAAATGAAATATTACATTTTTTACACTATAATGTTGGTTTAGCCTTGAATTTATCATTTTCACAAGGGGTTAAAAGAGAAAAAAACACACAATATGTGTAGAGCAATTTCCCCCGAGTCCGTAAATACCCCACATGTGGACATAAAGCGCCATGTGGGCGCAGGGCAAGCCTCCGAAGGGAAGGAGCGCCATTTGGATTTTGGAGGTTGGATTTGGCTAGAATGGATGATGAACGCCATGTCACATTTACAGAGCCCTCCTGCTGCCAAAACACTGGAAACCCCCCACAAGTGACCCCATTCTGGAAACTGCACCCCTCAAGGAATCTAACAAGGGGTGCAGTGAGGATATGGACCCCTTGATGACGGGCACATTTGTGCCATGAAAGTGAAAAAATGAAATTTTTCCCTTTCACGTCACATTGTTCCACATTTGTGCCCGTCACCAGTGGGGTCCATATGCTCACTGCACCCCTTGTTAGATTCCTTGAGGGGTTTAGTTTCTAGAATGGAATCACTTGTGGGGGGTTTCCAGTGTTTTGGCAGCACGAGGGCTCTGTAAATGCGACATGGCCCTTGAAATCCTTTTCAGTGAAATTCAGCTTCCAAAAGCCAATTGGCGCTCCTTCCCTTTGGAGGCTCGTCCTGCGTCCCCTTGGCACTCTATCGCCACATGTGGGGTATTTCTGTACTCGGGAGAAACTGCGCTACACATTTTTTGTCTTTTTTTGCCTCTTATCCCTTTAAGAAAATGAAAAATTGAAGGCTAGAACAACGTTTTAGTGTAAAAATAAATTTTTCTTTTTTCACGCCATATTGTTCGGAAAATCTGTGAAGCACCTGTGGGGTCCAGATGCTCACCGCACCCCTTGTTACATTCCTTGAGGGGTGTAGTTTTCTAAATGGTGTCCCTTTAGGGGTGTTTTTTAGGTTTTGACACCCCAGAGCCTCTGCCAACCTGAAGTGGTACAGTCAAAAATGACCAAATATAACGGAGGCGTTGAAATTCACTAGGCGCTCCCTTATATCTGAGGCTTGTGGTTGCGTCAAATAGCGCAATAGGGCCACATATGGGGTATTTCTATAAACTGCAGAAACGGGGCAATAATTATTGGGGTGCATTTCTCTGGTAATAGGTTTATAATTATGAAAAATATTGGATTACAATAAAATCTCTGCACAGAAAATTAAAATTTTCAAATTCCTTACACACTTGGCTTTTATTTCTGTGACTCCCCTAAAGGGTTTAAACACTTTCTGGATGTGCTTTTGCAGAGTTTGGGGGGTGCAGTTTCTGAAATGGGGCGCTTTGTGGGGCTTTCTAACATACAGGCCCCTCAAATACACTTTAAACCTGAACAGGTCCCTAAAAATATCTGATTTTGAAATTTTACTGAAAATTTGGAAATTTGCTGCTAATGTTTTAAGCTTCCTATCGTCTAAAAAAAATGAAAGATAGTTTAATAAATGCCGCCAACATAAAGTAGACATGTTGCTAATGCTATTTAATATATAATTTATGTGGTATAACCACTTTCTGTATACGCAAAGAAGTTTCAAAGTTGGAAAAATGCATTTTTTCACATTTTTTCACCTTATTTGGGTTTTTTTCATAAAGATTTGTTATGAGTATCGACTCCAATTTACCAGAAATGTAAAGTACAATATGTCACGAGAAAACAATCTCAGAATCAGCCGGATAGGTAAAAGCATCCCGAAGTTATTAATGACTAAAGTGACACTGGTCATATTCATAAAATTTGTCTCTGTCATTAAGGCCATTTCAGGCTCTGTCCTTAAGGGGTTAAATTAATGGGGTCATTGTTTATGGAGCGTATTAGTTGTTTAGTTTTGCTCTTTTTAACTCGTTTTCCTCCTCTATTTCCTCTCCTATTGAGTTTCCTCTCTTCTTTGGGTTTGTTTTGGGGCTGTAGTAGTTCGTCATTTTTGATGGTTTCAGTATAGGTGTATGTGTTTTGACTGGTACTGGCATGGTCAGTTCTTTTATTATAAAACAGCGTTTAACATGTGAGACACGCTTTGTGATCTATATGTTGGAGTGTCCTTGTACACTCAGATATATAGGTAGAACAAAGAACACCCTAAGACAACGCCTCAATAAACATAGGTTCAATATAAACCATGGATATCAGTTACATAGTGTCTCACGACACTTCTCAGAACATCATAATAGCGATTCTAAATTATTACGCATCACTCCTATAGAGAGAATCCCGCAGGAAGATTATAAGAACTTGTGTCATAAAGAAATGTTTTGGATCTTCAGACTCAACACACTGAACCCCCATGGTCTGAATGAGTCTTTAGAACAAGTATTTTAATTCACTTAATACGCACACAGGACACTTTGATAGAACTATATATATTTATCTAGTATGTTTATATCAATATAATTATTACTATTATTATGAGGGTCACCACCTATATATTTATATTTTATTTATTTATTTTACACCGATTATTGTTATAATATTTTATGGGGTAATATGTGTAGCTGTGAAACAACATACCCCATGGAGATTTCGTACCCTTTAGCCTGATCATGATTCTCGATTTTTATAATAGATAGTCATTGATATATTTTTATATAATTCTTTGTATGTATATATATTAATATGCTTTTAGTTATTGTTAGTATATGAATTTTATAATAGCATTCTACCTACACCTGTAGTTTTGCTTTGTGGAACGCATGTGAACCGCATCCACTTTATCCGGAGTCACTTCCGGTATAAGTGGAACGCGTTAGTGAAACGCAAGGTCCTTCCGGCATGAAGGATCGCGATACGTCACGTCCTTCCAAGCCGGAGGCGCTAGTGAGTAGCATCATTTCCGGTTTGGCGCGGGATGTGATCGCACACCACCCGAGGATGTAAGTACATGCACTGTATAAATACTACTTGTTATCTGTCATATGTTGGCTTGATAAAGGTGGGTGTTATCCCACTGAAACGCGTTGCCATTACCACTAATAAACGGAACCTTTGGAATGAATAAGGTGGACTAAACTGACCTTCAATTACCTACAAGCGTCCTGGAGGGGGTCTGGCTTGAATGACTTCAGCCTTTCCCCCACTGTGAAGTGAGTGCCTTATGCCGTGTTAACGGCTTCATTTTCAATACTTTTATAGTTCCCATCTCTGAGCGCTGCATTTTTTGTATTTTATTTTCTCCATATATATACCGGGGTGGTCTCTCCTTCTCGGGTATTGTGTTCTTGGATACTGGTGTAGTGGGATTAGGGGGGACATCTCCCCATACCCACATACACCGGGTAAGTCCCTTTCCTCTTTTCTTTCCCGTTTCTCCCTTCCCCCCCTTCCCCCCCCCCCCTCCTTCCTTTTTGTATACCCTTGGATGAGCGCTGTCCCTAACTTGCGGTTGTCTTTGATAGGGTTACTATTCATATACATGGTGTTTGAGGTCACTGATGTGTTAAATATGTGTAAGACAAGTTTCCTGAGACAAGGAATGACACAACAACATATAAGGCTTAATATTACAAAAACAACAACAATTGTGATAACTAGGTTGGCTACTACATTGGACCAGCTTCCAAACCACTTTTCAAGCCATGACGTCATGTAAAAGCATTATCAATTCCAGAGTTCTGAGCCAGTTCCTCTGATAAAGCTGTGAGTCCTTGTAATGCCTTTGTGATGCTTCCATCAGGGGCAGTGTTGTTGGGAATGAATGTGCAACACGAAGCTCCAAACATCTTACAGACCCCTCCTTTTTCAGCTAAAATCATGTCGAGGGCCAGTCTGTTTTGCCAAGCCATTATTGAGGTGGAGCCTAGTTGTTCTGCAATTCCCTTGACAGCATCACGGGTGTAGTTAACGAATCTCTGTTGATTATAATAGAGATAGTTAATCCAATCTACATTTTTATTAATGGCAATCATAGGAATGAGAGATTCAAAACCTGCTGCTATCTGGTTTCTGGCTTTAAACTCATCTGGGACTCCTCTAGGAACTCCTATTGCATCAATATAGACATGTGGGTCAAAGGATGTTGGGAGTGATCTCTTACTACGTTCGTGATTGACCTTATTCCATTTAGGTGGGGAAAATATCTAGAAAGGCATAAGTATCTTAACTAAGGCACACTGGCCTACCCATTCTGTCTGCATCCTGGGTCGGAGTTTCAGGTCTCCACACATCCACCAGATATCTGCATGCTGTTTTATTTGATTAATAAACCATCTATCTAAATAATCGTCACTTCTATTGCTTGGGTCAGTGAGTTGTACAATGTGTGAACAGTACCCTGGAGGGAAAGCACCAAGGGGTAGTCCTACACTATTGCGTTCAAAACAAGTATAGTTCCCCGGGTACGGAACTACACCAAAGCCCATATGATCTTCCTCCTTTACTGCAGGATATAATAATGCTAGGGTTTTACAACGTGGGGCCATCTCATTAATAGGAACAGCTTCAGAGTACATCTTAAGGATCAGTGATATCATCTAATGGAAAAGGTACAGTTCCTAAATGGGGACGAGCTGCAGCACAGGCAATACAGTCAGATTTATCCTGAGAAAGGGCTGTATATTGTACCCATTCTACTCATAAGTTGGTATCGGAGAACCCAGTCTCGATGGCTAACTTATCTTCGTATTTAAGATTGCCCAAGTATTTAACACCAAATATTGGCAGAGGGGTAGGTTTTGCCTGTGTATCCTTGCCTATTACCATTATCTTGAACTGACCTATGAGATCTTTGCCCTCTACCACTGCTCCTAGGACATAAGTCCCTGAATCCTCTTGAGTGGGATTTCTAATTGATAGGAACAGAGGGTTACATCTATCATACCTGCAGTTATCAGATGGGATTGCTTTTATGAGTGTCATTCTCTGCAATAGGTTTTTCCCCTTTGTTAACTCTCGAGGTGGCTCCCGTTGGAGTATATCCCCAACTATTTGGACTAGTGTTCCATCCCACCAATCCCCACTTTTCACATGCCATAGAGTTTGGTTCAGTCACACATATATACTTGTCTGACCAGAGCCATGTGTCCTTATTTATTTTGTCCTTTGGCCCACAGTCAACTACACTACAAAAGTCGAACCTAGCAGTTTTTGTTTCGTCTTGGTGGAACACAAAAGTAGGGATTTTATCAGTCTGAGGTTCTCCTTTTATAAAATACACAAAACATATCAACACATGCAGGACATTTACGCCCCTGAAGATCATTCTGTTGATGGTTCAGGCACTTTCTTGCAATGGGATGCGTGGATCCAATTGGGTTTTCCTTCCAATTTGACAGCTGTGTCGGTGGTCAGCAGAACCTGGTGTGGACCTTCAAACCGTGGTTCTAGAGTTTTTCGAATGTGCTTTTTCACCACTACCCAATCTCCTGGCTGTAGAGAGTGGGTCGTCTCTACGCTGTCTGGATCTGGAAGGGAAGCAAACACTTGGGAACATATGTTAGACAATCGTTTTGTGAGACAGATAACATAGTCAGTAAGGTTACTATGCTGCATCTGGAATTGTTGTGGAAAATAAAGCCCAGCCTAGGGGCATTTCCAAAAAGAATTTCATAAGGGCTGAGGCCTGTCCTTCGGTTAGGGGTATACCGAATGGAGAAGAGTGCTACGTGTAGGCACTCTGTCCATGGCTTTTTCAGCCATAGCTTTCTGCAGCTTAGATTTGATAGTTCCATTCAGTCTTTCTACTCTACCGCTACTTTGTGGATGGTAGGCTGTATGGAAGGCTTGCTCAACGCCCAGGGCCCCCATGATTTCTTTCATGACCTCCCCTGTGAAATGTGTACCACGGTCACTTTCAATTGTCTCTGGGACCCCATAACGACAAATTATCTCGTTAATCAATTTCTTGGCAACAGATTTCGCAGTGGCTTTGGCCACTGGATATGCCTCTGGCCATCCCGAGAATAGGTCTACACACACTAGTACATATTCAAGGGTCCCAACTTTGGGTAGTTGGATGAAGTCGATTTGTAGTCTTTGGAAAGGGAAATTGGGCCTGGGGGTGTGTCTTAAAGGTGTTTTTACAGTTTTTCCCACATTGTGATGGGCACAAATCATACAAGCTTGGGTAAACTTGGCTGCTGCAACACTAAATCCTGGGGCATACCAATATTTATTCACAAGATCAGACATTGCAGTCTTTGGACAAGTGGGTGTTACCATGGGTGGCCTGAGCTATGACAGGAAACAGGGCACGGGGTAAACACAATTTCCTTTTTAGTTCCCATGCTCCCTCAGGATTCATCTTAGCTCCTTTCTCTTCCCACCCAGACTTTTCTTCCTTACTGGCTTGAGATTGCAATGTTTTAAGCATTTCAAAATCAACTGGCAGAGAAATGTCTTGTTGTACGGCTGCCATCCCTGCAGGGTCATGTCTGGGATTTTGTGCAGCAGCTTTCGCTGCCTGATCAGCCCGATTGTTCCCTCGAGCTTCAGGGGTTTTGTCCGAAGAGTGGCCTTTGACCTTAACAATGGCCACCTTCTTTGGCAACAGCAAAGCATCCATTAGGGCCTTTACACCCTTGCTATTTTTAATTGGCTTGCCATTTGCTGTGAGAAAGTCTCTAGCCCTCCAGATGGGACCATAATCATGGGCAATCCCAAACCCATATCTGAAATCAGTAAATATGTTAGCAGTTTTTCCCTCTGCATATCTGCAGGCCTCTTCCAAAGCCTTGAGTTCGGCCTCTTGTGCAGACATATGAGGAGGCAGGGGTTCTGCCTTGACGAGTTCATGTTGGGTAACAACTGCGTACCCCGTATAAATTTTCCCTGGACACCATACCGCGATCCATCCACAAAGAGCTCCATTTCTGGGTTTTCTAGGGGGGGTGTCTACCACATGATCAAACCCTGCTGTCTCTTGGGACATTAACTGGAGACAGTCATGTGACTCCTCTGAGTCAGGAAGATACTGTGCTAGGTGACTCATACTACTACTCCCTCCCCCCCCCAGAGGCAGCAGAGTAGCCGGGTTCAGGGTTGTGCATCTTTGAATGGTGACATTTGGTGGCATAAGGAGTGCACATTGAAGTCTAAGGTGCCGGGCAGTGGAGAGGTGCTTGGGCTGCACTTGCGTTAGAATGGCAGTGATGTCATGTGGGGCAAGTACTGTAACAGGGTAGTTCAGTACAATGTCAGAGCTTTTATCAAGCATGAGGTGTACAGCTGCAACAGCACGGACACAAGACGGAGCTCCTCTAGCTACTGGGACAAGTCTGGCAGAGTAATAGGCCACAGGACGTTGTTTGCCTGCCCTTGCTTGAGTGAGGACAGCTGAGGCGTGGCCAAGAGACTCAATAGTGTAATAGAGTCTGAAAGACTTGCATAGATAATAGAGACACAGCATGTGACTCTGCATTTGCAACTCCCTATGGGCGTTCCATTTGCTGAGAGCGTCCATTTGTTTCCTCCTCTCTGGGGCGAAGAGGTACACGACACTCACGCCTAAAATGTCCATATCTGCCACAGTTGAAACACCTACTCCTGCGTCTAAATATTCCTCCCTTTCCCTCTTCTGGGTGGAGCTGATAAGCAGCCACACCCGCTCTAGGTCTTTTGGTGAATTCTACTTCCACTCCTTTAGCAACTTGCAACAGAATAGGAGGTTGTAGAGACCTCCACTCAGGTCTGGCCAATACCAAACCTTTACGAATGTTTTCTCTAAGACCCTCTACAAAGGCAGCAGTCAAAATTCTACCGTGCATCTCTGAGGTATTTTCAAAGCCCAAATCCATCCATCTCTGCTGCAGTCTAGTATAAAACTCTGTCTTGTCTTGTTGCATATCAGACAAGGTGGCTGACTGATCTGCTAGCCTCTTCCTCCCCCACTCAGTGAGTCTGACTATATATCGTTCCCCAGACTGGAAAGTTGTATCATCCCCATCACAAGAGCCCACAGCAGAAGCAATGAGTTGAGAAAACGAATCCCCAGCTTTACACTGCACCAATTCCTCCAAATCCCTCCAACTACATGAAAAAGCCTTCCTAATCTTTGCCATCTCTCTACAAAAAGGCATAGGCAACTCCTCTGGATTAGGAATTCTGCTCATTATTGCTAGCATCTCACTAGGGGACCAAGGGCGATAGGCAGGCTCAGCAGGATGATCATTTGGTCCCCTAAGGGGGCCAATCCCATAACTTGGTTGTCGGGATGTGCGCCAAAAAGGATTTGATCTAGATTTGTTTGGCGCAGATAATGTTCCCTCGGACCTAAAATCTCTATCTTCCAAAACCATTGCTGCACTTTCCTGTGACTGTGGTGCACTTCTATCTGAATAGGGTAGAAGTGATGGTGGATTACTATATTCAAGGGGTGCATCAGAGGCACCTCCCGTTGTCATTATAGGTGCAGCTATAGTAGGCATACTTGGTTTTGGTGGTACATATAATTGGGAAGAATTATTTGCACATACGATAGGGTAAAGGCCAGTACTGGGGGAGATAGCTAGACTTAGCCAACTTTTGGATGTAGTACATTTACAACAAATCTCAAATTCTTTTGTCTACAACTACACTCCCAACCCCCACCTTATGGGGGTGGAGCAGTATGCACCATAGAAGGTATACCATTTGGAACTGAAGTTGGGGAATGAAGGGTTTTGGATTGGAATGTTTTGCACAATGGAGGGAGTTCCTGTTGAAAGAGCATTACACACGGTGGTGGGGGCTGCCCCACCCTGTGCTGAAGAGCTAACACACTCTTTGTTTTCAGACATCTTCTCATATAAAAACTGTCCATCTTTCTCAATTTCTTTCAACTTTCCATCAGTCACTTCTAAAAATATCTTCCATCGTAATTCTGCTTGTTCTAGACGATTATGATCCTTCAACCAACCTCTCTTTTCCTGCAATATCTCTTTCCACAATTCTTCCTTCAATCTACCTTCTGGCATCCCTCAGGCTTGCATGAACTATTTCAACTTTTTAACTGCATCTTTACCTTCTCTGTCCTCCATCAATTGGGCAGCTGTTACGCTACCACCTGTAACATTAGAATTACCCATTTTTCAAGACTTAGTGGACTCTAACCACACACGTAGCTCCTCTACGGCTGACTATACTCAGCTCGACCGGACTGACCAGTACTTGGTGGACTCTAACCACACACGTTGCTCCTCTACGGCTGACTATACTCAGCTCGACCGGACTGACCAGTACTTGGTGGACTCTAACCACACACACTGCGCCTTGAGGCAGACTAATACTCCGCATCTACAAGGGCTAATTAGTACTCTTCTCTTTGTTTTTTTGTTTTTTTTTTGTTTTTGTTTTTTTGTTTTTTTCCAGCTCTCTGCACTCGGCTGACTGTACTCAGCTGCGAGAGTGAGGCTAACTAATATATGGGTTCTTTATTCACAGTTACAGACAGTTCTAACTCACTTTCTGTTTATATGCAATTTCTTTATGCAGTTCCTATATAACATCCTCTGGAGGGAGCCCTTACACAATACACAATACTACGTATTACGTCTCACGTACTGCGTTATATCCGAATGGTACCGGATATTCTTTCTACAAAACACAGACTTTTAGCACTACCAACACAAAGAGGGGATCTTAGGGTTCTTAATTTAGATCTAGATCCAGCACAATTGAACCCTAAATAACGTCAGGTCAACACTTAGGGACAAGCTAAGCGGGAACCAAGAGGAGAGTGTAAGAAATAAGGCTTTCTTACCTCTGCTGCAGCTGTGATCTCATCTAATGTTCCCCCTTAAAGCTTATCTCTGGTACGGTTGAACAAACGCCATTTAGATCTAGATCATCCGAGTCACGGCACCAAAATTGTTATCGCACTAATAGCGATGTCTTCCTCTTTGTGCGGTATCCAAATTATATCAAATAATAGTATGAGCGCTCATACAGATTCACACAGACACCAATAGCAATTGGTATCAATGCAAAAGGATTCTGCTTTATTACACAAACAACAGTTCTTATACTAGTTATGACGTACAGGAAAAGAGGTGGTTACATCATGGGTTAATACTGGCACAATTGGCTATTTGCCTACTCGGGAGGGTCTTATGCTGATGAGTTCCTAAGTTATGTGACACCCAGACAACTCGCTCCCCCCCTCCCAACTCTTAAGAGAACAAAGACACATTCAAGTATATATATAATGGATACCATATGGCAGTACGAGCTATACCTGAGTATACATATAGATATAGAGATATTTGTCAGACTATATCTCGCACAATAGTAAGGAAATGGAAGACCACAGGGACAGTTCTTGTTAGGCCCAGAAGTGGCAGGCCAAGAAAAATATCCGAAAGGCAGAGAAGAAGAATGGTAAGAACAGCCAAGGACAATCCACAGACCACCTCCAAAGACCTGCAGCATCATCTTGCTGCAGATGGTGTCACTTTGCATCGGTCAACAATACAGCGCACTTTGCACAAGGAGAAGCTGTATGGGAGAGTGATGCAAAAGAAGCAGTTTCTGCAAGCACGCCACACACAGAGTCACCTGAGGTATGCAAAAGCACATTTGGACAAGTCAGTTTCATTTTGATAGAAGGTCCTCTGGACTGATGAAACAAAGATTGAGTTGTTTGGTCATACAAAAAGGCATAATGCATGGTG
This sequence comes from Dendropsophus ebraccatus, assembly GCF_027789765.1. Taxonomy (NCBI): domain Eukaryota; kingdom Metazoa; phylum Chordata; class Amphibia; order Anura; family Hylidae; genus Dendropsophus; species Dendropsophus ebraccatus. The sequence goes on along the minus strand of NC_091462.1, from coordinate 68,476,977 downwards.
GCAAAAACACACAGCATTCCCAGAAAAACACTTGCTACCCACTGTAAAATTTGTTGGAGGTTCCATCATGCTTTGGGGCTGTGTGGCCAATGCCGGCACCGGGAATGTTGTTAAAGTTGAGGGTCGCACGGATTCCACTCAGTATCAGCAGATGCTTGAGAATAATGTTCAAGAATAAGTGACGAAGTTGAAGTTACGCCAGGGATGGATATTTCAGCAAGACAATCATCCAAAACACCGCTCCAAATCTACTCAGGCAGTCATGCAGAGGAACAATTACAATGTTCTGGAATGGCCATCCCAGTCCCCAGACCTGAATATCATTGAACATCTGTGGGATGATTTGAAGCTGCTGTCCATGCTCAGTGACCATCAAACTTAACTGAACTGGAATTATTTTGTAAAGAGGAATGGTCAAAAAAACCTTCATCCAGGAAGGACAGGAGTAGACTAGAGGCTGTTATTTTTGCAAAAGGAGGATCTACTAAATATTAATGTCATTTTTCAGTTGAGGTGCCCATAATTTTGCAAAACAAAAGTCTATGGAGTCCCGGTTGTGAGTCTCAAAACACGGGATAGCCAGATATCTCTAACCTGTTGCCACGGGGTGCCTCCATGATGGGGAGAGCACCACACCACCCTGATAAATAACCCCTTAAGTCCCACTCGGTTGCGAGTATTGGAACATAAATAGGGGAAATGTTAGGGTGGCCCATACTTTTGCACCTGTCAAATTTTGTTTGAATGCATATTGCACATTTTCTGTAAGTACGATGAATCTCATTTTAATCCTAAAATATTACTGTGTCCATTAGGTATTAGATATATCAAACTGAAATAGCTGTTGCAAAAACCCAAATTTTGATAACTAAAAATGATTAAGATTAATAGGGGTGCCCAAACTTTTTCATGTGACTGTACTTATTTACATGTGCCGCAGATCTAGAAAGGACCATTGTATGTTGAAAATATTGTATCTTGAGACCATTGTAAGTTGAGGAATCACTGTATTGTTTTTACTTAAAATAAATATTTAAAAACATATATACAGTGGTGCCTTGGATTACAAGCATAATTCGTTCCGGGACCGTGCTTGTAATCCAGATCACTCTTAATCCAAAGCAAATTTTCCAAAGCAAATCATAGAAATGCAGATAATTGGTTCCACACCCCAAAAATAATGATTTATTATTCTGAATAACATGTAAAACTAATGAAACAAACATTCAAAAACAGCTGAATATGTCATTATAAGTTACTGTACAGTAATGGAGAGGATGGGAAACACACGGGCTGACAGAGACTGCAGGGAGCATTAAGGAGTGAGCAGGGAAGATGTGGGCACATACATGCAGCACTATCTGTCTGGGAGAGAGGGGGGGGTTACAGCTATGGAGAGATTACCTCCACAGTCCTGTCCCCTGATGTAAGCCTCAGCCTGAAGTGGATCTGCTATGATTTGGAAGGTGAGGGAGACTTCCTGGGTCAGAGTACAGTGCTGTAGACCCCGCTATGCAGACCATGCCCCTCCTCCACTCGCGCTCCCACCCAGTACAGGGAGCTCTTAAACCAAAGCAATGCTCTTAAACCAAGTCACAATTTTGAAAAACTGTGAGCTCTTAAACCAAAACTCTCTTAAACCAACTTACTCTTAAACCAAGGTACCACTGTATTTATTTTAGAATTTTTCTTGCTAATGCATGCATAAGGACAATTTCTAGAAAAGGCCCATTATTTTTTGGCTGCAGAGGAAATCAGTTGATGTCCTATAGCTGGCACGTTGACAGCACAGCTAATTATAATATGGGCTGCCTGGACCGGCCATATTATAATCCTCTGCAGGATGCACCCAACGCAAGCAGCATGTTTGGTGTTGTCACAATGCTGCCTGTGCCGGGACACTGCGCCGCCTTCTATTACAACTCACTTCTAGGCTGCAGGCCTTTTGCTGCCTGCGGCCTAGAAGTGAGTTTTATTAGATGTCAGATCCGCGTCCTGGCATAGGCAGCATTGTGATATCACACACGCAGAGCTGCTGGGTATTTAACAACTGTATGGGGCACTATTGAGGGGGGCTAAGTACTATATGTTACAACTAGAGATGAGCGATGATGATCGTGATGCCTGTGATCCCGGGTGCATAGTTGCGATCCTGGGAGTATGCGGCCAGGATATTCCAGGGAATCAATCTGGAATTCCCTGGAATATCCTGGCCGCATATTCCCGAGATCGCAATTATACACCCTGGATCACAGGCATCACGATCGAGCGCAGATGCCGTCGGACCAAAAGTCCGACGGTCCGCGCATCTCTAGTTACAACCGCATCGGCGGCATGTACCTTCTGCCGCTATGTATTTGAGTTTGACACCCCTGGATTAGTCAGTGATTTAAAGTGTAACTATAATTTAAGTAGGCAAAAAATAAAATTCCTCAAATCGAAAGCCCGCGTACAGCGATCACCTAGAACGCTCTGCTATACCGCGTACAACGATCACCTAGACAGCTCTGCTATACCGCGTACAGCGATCACTTAGGCAACTCTGCTATGCATTACTTAGACAGCTCTGCTATGCATTGCTTTTACTTATGCACAAGCCAAAAAGACAGAAATGGCTGCACATCGCACCCATGGCTGACACAAAAGCTTATTCAGCTACATTTAAAACCAACATCAGAAGTTAGTATATAATTTGGCCAAACCATATTGCCTCATGTACCACGTGCAGGTCTTCTGATACATATGAGTCCCTAACCAAAAAACATCACTGTAACGGTCAGCGACCACAATCCCCGCAAAGCGTGCGCAAGGAGAGAAGGGGGCCACAGAATGGCCGTGCAACCCCATTGTCACAGGACAATTGCTTTTACTTATGCTGATGTCGGCACCTCACAGCCCCCGTGCACCTCCCCCACCTGCCAGGGCCCCCTTCTCCTCTCCGGGACTTCTTGCTCTCCCTCTTCAGCCTCCTCCCGCTCTCCCTCTTCAGCCGCAGATACCTCCGTGCAGCTTCGGCTCCTCTGACCTCCCGCTCTCCCTCTCCTCTCCCCAGCCGCCCAGACCTCCGGCTGCTCTGTATAAATCACTTCTCTGATAACAGAGTCTGGCAGAGCCGGACCCTATTATCAGAGAGACACAGGCAGAGGGCCGCTGCATATGGAGCGGCTCAGGAGGGATAAATGCCGCTATCAGTTTTGACTACACAGATAAACAGCCGGCACAAGCGATTGCAAATTGGCGCCGCCGAGAGCGGAGGGAGGGAGAACAGAAGAGGGTACACCAGGGAGCAGGAAGAGGCATACAGAGAACACTGCCGGCGCTCAGATAGCCGCTGGCCGTGTTCTCTGCGCTATACTTAATGTTAAGCTGCCTAATAGTGCAGTTTAACATAAAATATCGATACCAGAAAATCCTGGTACCGAACAGTTTTTTTGCCCGAAATATCGATAGTAGTATCGATATTTCGGTGCATCGTGCATCCCTACATTGGGATCAGATAGAGCCCCAGCATACAGTATGACACAGTAAGATTAGATACAGAGCCCCAGCAGATGGTATCACACACAGTGGGATTAGATACAGTCATCTGCTCTCCTAACACTGTAGGATAACGTCAGCCATGGAGGTGGGGGCACCTGCTGCAGACATCTGATAGTGAATGTTATATGTACTATGGAACACAGCTTTGTTGTGCTGGGACTTGTAGTCCTCCCATCAGTCACTTACCCACTCTCCCTCATGCAGTACATTGGAGTCATGGCTGGCATGTCCCTCCTGGTTGAAGCACTGGGTACTTGTCCCTTCATCCAGCTACTCCCCTGCGCTGCTCCTCACACATCACCCTCAGCTCTGCTAAGTGACCTCTGTGGGGGGAGAATGTGCTGCTAGGAAATGGGGGAGGAGGTTTTGTTTCTGTCTGTGTCAGGGCTGTTATCTGATGCTGCTGTCAGCGTTTGTATACTCTGTACGAATTTCCAGGGAGGGGCGTGTCCAGCAGGAATGCAGAAATAACACAGAGGCAAGCACAGCTCTGAGGGGACATTCAGCTTTATGTATTTAAAAAACTGTTCATTTTAGCTTATTAGTGTATATTGCAAAAATTCTTATGACCTAACTAAAACTAAATGGTCAAAATATATAATAGTACAATAGTGTGGAAATGTCTTGTGTATATTGAAAATCTTTGTTTTATTTATTTTTTAGGTTAAATCTGTGATAAATCTTCTGTTTGCTGCATATACTGGAGATGTATCTGCACTGAGAAGGTAAAGCAACATAAATCAATATAAATGGCATTTCAGACTTTCTTCCTCAACAACAGCTGTATTTTGTGTAACAAACATTGGTGTTTGAAAGTTTATGAACCCTTCAAATTTTTAGTATTTCTGCTTAAATTTGACATAATATTACACGTGATTGTTACACAAGTGCTAAAATTAAATAATAAAGAGAACCTAATCAGACAAATGATCTACGATGTTAGACCTGGATAGAGGTATGTTGAGGGAAATTATTTAAAGTGTCACTGTCGTTATAACTTACAAAATCTAAATCAACAGTCGATGTTTGCAACTTACGTTCTTTTTTTATTTTTTTTTCTTTATCATGGAGAACACTGCACTTCCTGTTTTCTGACTGACTTTTTTTCTCAGATAAAAGGACGGCCTGTGTTTCCCAGGCCATCTGAGCACTCACAGGGAAGGTAGTCATGTGATTGATGGACACATTGAGCTGTTATGCTTTGTACTGGCTGGAATTCCTGTGTTTAGTCTGTTTTTTTTTTTTTAAACCCTTAGAGGACCGGGCCAATTTTAAATTTTTGCGTTTTTGTTTTTTCCTCCTTGTGTTTAAAAGGCCATAGCAGTTGCATTTTTTCACCTAGAAACCCACATGAGTCCTTATTTTTTGCGACACTAATTGTACTTTGCAATGACATGCTGAATTAAAGTGCAAAGTAATAAAGTACACTGCAAAACCAGAAAAAAATTCAATGTGTGGTGAAATTGAAAAAAAAAAATAAAAAAACGCATCTTTTTTTATTTGGTTTTTTTTTTGTTTTTACGCCGCCCGCCCTGGGGTAAAACTGTCTTCTTATATATGTTCCTCAAGTCGTTACGATTACAACGATATGTAACATGTATAACTTTTATTCTATTCGATGGCTTGTAAAAAATTCAAACCATTGTGAACAAATATATGTTCCTTAAAATCGCTCTATTTACATGCTTATAGCACTTTTATCCTTTGGCCTATGGTGCTGTGTGAGGTGTCATTTTTTGCACGATGATATGTTCTTTGTTTCGGTACCTTGATTGCGCATATGCGACTTTTTGATCGCTTTTTATTACAATTTTTCTGGATTTGATGCGACCAAAAATGCGCAGTTTTGAACATTTTTTTGCTCTTACGCCATTTACTGTGTGAGATCAGGAACATGATAAATTAATATTTTGGGCGATTACGCACGCGGCGATACCAAACATGTTTGTTTGTTTATTTTTATTTATAACATGGGAAAAGGGGGGTAATTCAAACTTTTATTAGGGGAGGGCGTTTTATTATACTGCTGCTGCAGCTAAAGGCAATCTAGTGCTGAGCTGGGATCAGCGCCATTACGGCGCAGGCTCTGGCCGGTGCCGGAAGCAAGGATGGGGGGGACCTGACAGTGTTAATTCATAAACTACAGTGGGAATCTATAATCTAAATGGCAAGCAAAGAGGCTGCGGTGGTTTAGCTGTAATATGTCTTGTAGTATTTATTGTAATCAACAAATATATTATACACAAACAGACAAGAAACATAGATCAGGGTGCATATGGGTCATATGTTAACTCTATGTTGACTCTACCTACCACTAGATTGGGATTCCCTGGTTCAGGCATCCCTAAACAACAGGAGGTACTGAACTTGGTAGGTCTGGGTCCTTGTGAAGTCCAGTTATAGCGAGACTTTCTGTCTCAGGTCAGAGAAAGATATGGTCAAGGCGTATAAAGGTAAGGCAGGAAATAGTTTGATGTGAACAAATGGGTCACATCTCAATATAGAAACACCCTCAAAGGTTGAGCTAGTTGTTGGTGGTATCCCATCTTCCAGTCCCTTACGCGTTTCCCCTGTATGGTTGTGAAGTTCTTCAGGAAATAGGAAGATTGTTTACAGGTTTGTTCCCATAATTATAATACAAGAGAGACCAATAGTTGACTAGTGTGTAGTCATATACCTCAGTCAGGCTGGATATCAAGCAAAATCTGTCTTGATGTTTACCAGATGTCTGGCTCACTCTGTTTTGGTGTTGCTCTGTATAATATGGATGCAAAGTTTGTTCTTATGGTGCTTCTTTCATATCTAGAAGTAAAGGAATAGCCATGGGCAACCTTGGAACATAAGTAGCCCCTTACTCTGTTGTTTAGGGTTATCTTGAAACAGTTAGTGATCTTTATTATTAAAGAGGTAAAAAGTGAGAGAGTATCCGGGTCTCTCTCAACATATGCTCTAACTTGCCAGTCCCTGAAGTATATAGATGTTAACACATGCGTTTCTGATATTCGAGGTACAGAGTGGTGCACTACAAGAAGCTAAACTTCGGGTGGAACATGCAGATGTGGTGTTGCAATGTGCTGTTTGCTCTAATATTGGAAAAAGTATGATGATGTTAGATTGGAATTTGTGTCTAGAAATACAGATTGCTGGTTGTGTATATCTAACAATAATAGTTCTGAGCATGATTCAACTTGAATATAGTTTATAGTAGTAAGTGGATACAGTTATGGTTTATAGTGACAGTTTGTGGTTTGTAGTGACAGTAAAGGTAGATATGACTTCTATGAAGTGATGCATGTTGTGTTAGCAGTCAAGGGAAGTGCTCAAGGGAAGTTGTGACTCAGTGTAGTCTCCATGAGCGTGAAAACAAATATCTATGTAACAGTTATAGTAGTCATATCAAGTGTACAATACAGCTCCCCAAGTTATTGATCATAGCTTTACTGTTGCATGCTAGTTATGCGAGTTAGCAAGCCTGTAACTGCTGGAGTGTTACTCACCACATTACTATGTAGAAGTGGATAAGAGCGCTCTGATCCGATCCGATGCAGAAGCGTGCTGTGAGACTGGCACACGTTCCTGTGTCTGATTCATTCTGGATACAATTTGGCCCATACTTACCTCTGACTCAATAGTGGCCACCTTGGTCGAAGATATACAGTAGGCGAGGGAGACATTTTGGGAGACCATTTGCTCAACAGCCACTTTTCTCCCATGGCCCGACTATGTGGCTTTGACAAACTAGACTGATGGGGACATACAAGTGTGGTACATGCAAGGCATGTCAGTATATCTTGATCACATACGTTCTTAGGCACCGGGAGCGATAGGATCTTCCATACCGAGAGTTTGCCAACTGTAAATCGGTGGGTGTGATATATATGGCTATTTGTCCCTGCCAAAAAAAGATACCTTGGAAAGACCAAACGGGAGTTCCGTAGACGTATCCTGAAACACATTGAAGATATCACACATAACCGTGAGAAACCGTTGGCACAGCATATGCGCCCTTTCCATTTCAAATTTCAGGTGATTGAACTGATCCGTCCATCACCTAGGGGTAAAAACATTGATAGATGCCTTTTACAAAAAGAGGCCCATTGGATCTACAGGCTATGTACTATGAATCCCCTGGGCCTCAATAAGTCCTTCTCTTTTGCCTCTTTCATCAATACCTAAATTGGTTTTCTATTCACTTTTATCTCTATCCTCCTTCTGGTTGTAGAACTATTTGGTTGGTTTTGATGGATACCTTCCTATACTGTCCAACTAACATATCAGTATAGGTTTACATACACAGTGCATATGTGTGTGTATGTATGTGTGTGTGTGTGTGTGTGTGTGTGTGTGTGTGTGTGTGTGTATATATATATATATATATATATATATATATATATATATATACTAGAAAATGTACCCGGCGCTGCCCGGGTATAAAGTGCCAGTGTGTTAATTAGATTTGTTCCAATTTCGTCCAGGAGGCAAATCTATGCCCTTGTTTTTTTTTTTTGTTTAAGAGGAAATCACCAGGAGCCCTATATATCCCTTTATAGGCTATATACCCCGACAGTTCTGAACTGTTTATGTAAACTGTAGGTAAGAAATAAACTAAAAACTTTAAACATCCTAAATACCTAATAGCCAAACTGAGATGTCATCATGTGATCAGACTTCATACAGAGCCTGGTTATATACAACATTGGCAGTTTTATATACAGAGCCTGGTTATATACAACATTGTCAGTGTTATATACAGCCTGGTTATATGCAACATTGTCAGTGTAATGTACAGCCTGGTTATATGCAACATTGGTAGTGTTATACAGTATACAGCCTGGTATACAACATTAAAGCGACTCTGTACCCACAATCTGACCCCCCAAACCCCTTGTACCTCCGGAAAGCTGCTTTTAATCCAAGATCTGATCCAGGAACATTTACTGCTGTTACAGCTTTGCACAGGTGTCTTAACGATCCAGCCCATGTTCATTATGCACAAAGCTGGGGAATAGGAAGAAATCTGCCTGGAGCATTCCTAATCATGAGGAGGGTGGGGAGGAGGGAAGGAGAGGTTGTGCCAGCCTAATGCATATACTAATGCAAGTTTAAAAGTCGTTTTTAAAACAATAACTGCATCCCCTGCTGAACGGACCCCAGGACAGATCTTGGATTAAAAGCAGCTCTTTGAAGGTACAAGTGGTTTGGGGGGGGGTCAGATTGTGGGTACAGAGTCACTTTAACAGTGTTATACTGAGCCTGGTTATATACAACATTGGCAGTGTTATATACAGCCTGGTTATGTACAACATTGGTAGTGTTATGCTGAGCCTAGTTATATGCAACATTGGCAGTGTTATATACAGCCTGGTTATATACAACATTAGCAGTGTTATATACAGCCTGGTTATGTACAACATTGGTAGTGTTATGCTAAGCCTGGTTATATACAACATTGACTGTGTTAGTGGAGGTCCTGTATACCTGTAGTATATAGTTGGTGGAGGTCCTGTATACCTGTAGTGTATACACTCCCCCCCCTTGCAGGTACTCCTATAATGTATACACCTCCTCTCTGCAGGTAGCCCCCATATTGTATACACTCTCCCTGCAGGTAGCCCCCATACTGTATACACCCCCCACCCCTGCAGGTAGCTCCCATACTCTATACACTCCCCCCACTTGCAGGTTGCCCCCATACTGTATACACTCCCCCCCTGCAGGTAGCCTCTATACTGTATACACTCCCCCCTGCAGGTAGCCCCCATACTGTATAAACTGCCCCCCTTGCAGATAGCCCCCATACTGTATACACTTTCCCCTTCAGGTAGCACCCATGCTGTACAAACTCCTTTCTGCATGTAGCCCCCATGCTGTATACACTCGACCCTGCAGGTAGCCCCCATGCTGTATACACTCCCCCCTGCAGGTAGCCCCCATGCTGTATACACTCCCCCCTTCAGGTAGCTCCCATGCTGTATACAATCACCCCTTCAAGTAGCCCCCATGCTGTATACACTCCCCCCTTCAAGTGGCCCCCATGCTGTATACACCCTCCCCCCAGGTAGCCCCAATGCTGTATACATTCCCTAACACCCCCTTACTGTATACATTCCCCAACACCACCACCCGGCAGTTAAGCCCCTTAATGTATACACTGTATATACACTGTTCACACCTACCGGACCTGCAGCGGATTTCACGCTGAGAATTTGCATACTGTACACCCCCCCCACCCCTGCAGGTAACTCCCATACTCTATACACTCCCCCCCACTTGCAGGTTGCCCCCATACTGTATACACCCCCCACCCCTGCAGGTAGCTCCCATACTCTATACACTCCCCCCACTTGCAGGTTGCCCCCATACTGTATTCACTCAACCCCTGCAGGTAGCCCCCATACTGTATACACTGCCCCTGCAGGTAGCCCCCATACTGTATACACTGCCCCCCTTGCAGATAGCCCCCATACTGTATACACTCCCGCCTTCAGTTAGCCCCCATGCTGTACAAACTCCTTTCTGCATGTAGCCCCCATGCTGTATACACTCCCCCTGCAGGTAGCCCCCATGCTGTATACACTCCCCTCTTCAGGTAGCCCCCATGCTGTATACACTCCCCCCTTCAGGTAGCCCCCATGCTGTACAAACTCCTTTCTGCATGTAGCCCCCATGCTTTATACACTCCCCCCTTCAAGTGGCCCCCATGCTGTATACACCCCCCCCCCCAGGTAGCCCCAATGCTGTATACATTCCCTAACACCCCCTTACTGTATACATTCCCCAACACCACCACCCCGCAGTTAAGCCCCTTAATGTATACACTGTATATACACTGTACACTGTTCACACCTACCGGATCCGCAGCGGATTTCACGCTGAGAATTTGCAGCGAAATTTGCTGCGGAACCAGTGTCATTCAACCCTATGACACTACATACTCACAGCGGGATTGACATCCCGCTGCGAGTATGTAAATTAACCCTCTTGACAGAGGCACCCATCATCCCGCCTGCACAGACCACTGTTAGATCATGCAGGCTCCCCTCCAGTGTGTTCAGCGCTGTGCTGATGCTGCTCTCTCCTCACGGCTCTTGATGTCCCCCCTCCCCCCCCCCTGAAGCAAACTGGAGCGGTGTGTGCAGCGTCCAGAGCCGTGAGGAGAGAGCTCTTCCCGGCAGCAGCAGCACGGCGCTGAACACACTGGAGGGGAGCCTGCACGATCTAACAGCAGTCTGTGTGGGCGGAATGATGGGTGCCTCTGTTAGTGTAAGTTCTGTCCGGCCGCCGAGGGGGTTAATTTACATACTACCAGCGGGATGTCAGGGTTGAATGACACCGGATCCCCAGCGGATTTCACAGCGAATTCGCAGCGTGAAATCCGCTGCTGATCCTGTAGGTGTGACGGCACCCTTAGGGTGTGTTCACATGTACAGGATCTGCAGCAAATCCCCCCCCCCCCCCCCGCTGACTGCAGACCATAAGTAAGGTGTGTGTGTCCTCATCCTTGTTGAGGACAACACAGAAGAGGTTTCAAAGTTTCTAATACTGTACAGACTCCCCCCCTTGCAGGTAGCCCCTGTACTGTATCCAATTCCCCCCCCCCCCTTTGCAGGTACTCCTATACGGTATACACTCCCTCCCTGCAGGTAGCCCACATATTGTATACACTCCCCCCACTTGCAGGTAGCCCCCATACTCTATACACCCCATTGTAGGTAGTCCCTATACTGTATACACTCCACTTAATGGCTTCTTCAGTTCTGTATATACAAAAGAAGAGGATGGAGCTATGGTGGATGGGGCCAGTACTGAGGTGGGTGGGGCCAGTGCTGCTCACACATGTAATGTACTGAACTGGTTTACTATAGATATGGTCCAAGATAAATTAAATAAACTCAATGTAACCAAAGCTCCAGGGCCTGATGGCCTGATGTTCTTAGGGAACTCAGTTCTGTAATTTCTCTACCCTTGTATGAAATATTCAGTGATTCTTTGCTTACTGGTATTGTGCCGAGGGACTGGCATAAATATTTCGCAAACGGACTCCTTTACAATAAAATAGGGCAATAAAACTTAACTTTTATTTAAAGAATAAATGCTAAAAGACTGTCACAACAATAACAAACATAAATAGTGAAAGCACACGTGTTCGGACTTATCCCTACACTTAAGGTAGCTTGATAAAGGGAGATATAAAAATATATAAGAACTGTCCACACTGATGTACTCAAATGGCTAGGGGAGGGAAAGTGCTCTCTCACAGCTAATCCCAGTGATCGGTTCTCACCCTGCCTTTTGGGGTTACCCACCTCCTTAATAGGGTGGCCCCAACCACGGTGACGGTCCCTCCTTACTTACTAAGTGCAGGGAAAAAATAACAAAAAGAAAGTGAAAGACGTGCATAACAATAAAACTTCACCAACACCCTATATACAAAAATTTATATACAGTTCCAACGCGTTTCTCCTGTCAGTTTTTACAGGTTCATCAGGGAAACAGGTGTATTAATTGTATGAATCAGCAAATAGCACATAATATAGTTGATACAATACTGTACAAAGAAAAGTCTGCCGCTGATAAAGCATAAAGTACATGTAAAAATCTCCTCCTAAACAGGGACACGATATTCCCCTTGAAAAATCTCGGCGCCGCCATTAGATCCATTCAAACACTTAATTTAGTGAGTCCCACAAAATACATCACCGGACACAACCATGCGTTCAATATAGATAGTACTTAGCTTTAAGGTGTAGCTCAAGATGTAATGCCTACAGCGCACATGTACCCCAGCTACTGTAGTGACTGCATGCCCACTTAGGTTAGCAACACCTAAGTGGGCATGCAGTCACTACAGTAGCTGGGGTACACGTGTGCTTTCACTATTTATGTTTGTTATTGTTATGACAGTCTTTTAGCATTTATTCTTTAAATAAAAGTTAAGTTTTATTGCCCTAGGGTGTAAAGGAGTCCGTTTGCGAAATATTTAAATAATTGTTTGTACACCATCGGGCATGTGTAATATTGAGGCTAGCGGCAGCCATTTATAATTATTTTCCGCAGTGACAATTGCATGAGGAACTGGCATAAGGCAAATGTAATGCCGATTTTCAAAAAGGGCTCTCGAACTTCCCCAGGTAACTATAGACCTGTGAGCTTAACGTCCATTGTGGGGAAACTATTTGAGGGGCTTATAAGGGACTACATCCAGGAATATGTAGTGGCTAATAGTATTATAAGTGATAACCAGCATGGTTTTACTAAGGACAGAAGTTGTCAAACCAAATGTTACAGGATGTTACAGGATGACTTAGACACACTGAGTGTTTGGGCGTCAACTTGGCAAATAAGGTTCAATGTGGATAAATGTAAAGTTATGCACCTGGGTTCTAATAACCCACATGCATCATATGTCCTGGGGGGAGTTACTCTGGGAGAGTCACTGATAGAGAAGGATCTGGGTATACTTGTAGATAATAGACTACAGAACAGCACACAATGTCAGTCAGCTGCTTCTAAGGCCAGCAGGATATTGTCATGCATTAAAACAGGCATGGACTCTCGGGACAGGGATATAATATTACCGCTTTATAAAGCCTTGATGCGGCCTCATCTGGAGTATGCTGTCCAGTTTTGGAACCCGATTCATAAAAAGGATGTCCTAGAGCTGGAGATGGTACAAAGACGGGCAACTAAACTAATAAGGGGAATGGAGCATCTTAGTTATAAGGAGAGATTAAAAGAATTACATTTGTTTAGTCTAGAGAAGAGACGTTTAAGGGGAGATGTGATACATGTATTTAAATATATAAATGGCCCCTACAAGAAATATGGGGAAAAGATGTTCCAGGTAAAACACCCTCAAAGGACAAGGGGGCATTGTCTCCGCCTGGAGAAAAAAAGGTTCAACCTCCGGAGGCGACAAGCCTTCTTTATTATGAGAACTGTGAATCTGTGGAACAGTCTACCACAGGATCTGGTCACAGCAAAAACAGTAGAGGGCTTCAAAACAGGGCTAGACAAGTTCTTAGACCAAAATAATATAAATGCATATGTATAGAACTTATCACCCCTCCCCCTTCCCTGTATCCATCCCCTCCTTGGTGGAACTTGATGGACATGTGTCTTTTTTCAACCGTATTAACTATGTAACTATGTAACCCCCTTAAAGGGGTACTCCAGCGAAGCTTACTTTGAATGTAGCTCAGAAAGTTTATTTGCTGCTACATTACTATGTAGAGATTTTTATGTGCACTGATTGTGGTCTTGCTATTTAATGTGACTGTGTTATTAAAGGGGTTCATTGTTTCTCTAGAAAGTGTCTGGTTTCTTACTGTACAATAGAACCAAACTTGCATATTATTCTATCATGTGGTGCAAGCTGGATCCTTAAAATTTGTTATATTCACATGAATCATGTGACATTATGGCCCCTGTCACACATGCAGACTCATTGAGTTCTATGGCCCCATACACACATCTGTAGGTGTTTCTGATCCATTTGGGGACATGATCCATGCTGCAGCAAAACGAAGCCATTGTGCGTCTGTGTCACCTATATGACAGTGGGTGCCTGCAAATACGGACAGGAACTGAAACACATCTGTAATCCTGTCCGCAGTTTTGAGTCTGCAATTACAGACAGGATTACTGATGTGTGAATGCGACCTAAGGATAATGTATAGTTGGTGGAGGTCTTGTATACCTGTAGTTTAAAGTTTGAGGGTCCTGGATACCTGTAGTGTATAGTTGGTGGAGGTCTTGTATACCTGTAGTATATAGTTTGGGGGTCCTGGATACCTGTAGTGTATAGCTTGAGGGTCCTTTATGCCTGTTGTATATAGTTGGTGGAGGTCCTGTATACCTGTAGTGTATAGTTTTGGTTTCCTGTAAACCTGTAGTGTAAAGTTTGGGGGTCCTGTATACCTGTAGTATATAGTTGGTGGAGTTCCTGTATACCTGTAGTGTATAGTTTTGTGGTCCTGTATACCTGTATTGTTACGTTTGGGGTCCTGTATACCTGTAGTATATAGTTGGTGGAGGTCCCGTGCACCTGTAGTGTATAGTTTGGGGGTTCTGTATCTGTATACCTGCCGGGTCGTATTTATTATTAAGCACCCATGGTCTTGCAGAGGGGCAGTACCCTTCCGTTCAGACTTGCCAGAAAATCTGGCGTCTTTTCGAGGGGGGGGGGGTATGGCGGTATTGGTCAGGTCTGGTATAGCGGTGTTTTCCAGTCACAGTATGGCGGTATTGGTCAGGTCTTGTATAGCAGTGTTATCCAGTCACAGTATGGCGGTATTGGTCAGGTCTGGTATGGCGGTGTTATCAAGTCACAGTATGACGGTATTGGTCAGGTTTGGTATGGCGCTGTTCTCCAGTCACAGTGTGGTGGTATTGGTGAGGTTTGGTATAGTGGTGTTATCCAGTCATAGTATGGCGGTATTGGTCAGGTCTGGTATGGCAGTGTTATCCAGTCACAGTATGGGGGTTATTGAACAGGTCTGGTATGGCAGCGTTATCCAGTCACAGTATGGTGGTATTAGTCAGGTCTGGTATGGCAGTGTTATCCAGTCACAGTATGGAGGTATTGGTCAGGTCTGGTATGGCAGTGTTATCCAGTCACAGTATGGCGGTATTGGTCAGGTCTGGTATGGCAGTATTTTTCAGTCACAGTATGGCGGTATTGGTCAGGTGTGTTATGACCGTGTTATCCAGTCAGAGTAAGGTGGTATTGGTCAGGTCTGGTATAGCGATGTTATCCAGTCACAGTGTGGCGGTATTGGTCAGGTCTGGTATGACAGTGTTATCCTGTCACAGTGTGGCGGTATTGGTCAGGTCTGGTATGACAGTGTTATCCTGTCACAGTATGACGGTATTGGTCAGGTCTGGTATGACAGTGTTATCCAGTCACAGTATGGCGGTATTGGTCAGGCCTGGTGTGGCGGTGTTAAATGTGACATGTGGAGCTATTACCTACCAATCCTGATGCTAATTGGTGAGTGAGAATGGGGCATCTTCAGGTTAAGTGCTTAGGGCAGCAGCAGCTGGTAATACTGCCCTGTATATATGTACTATATAGATGGAGTAGGGGGTCTACCATTTATTTCTGTGGATCTGTTGTGAGGCAGCTGCCCTAGCAACCACTCAGATTCCAGCTTCCTGTGAAAATGAAAGGAGTAATCCTATTGGTTGCTAAGGCTTCCAACTGCCGTTTCTGCTGGCAAGTGTGTGCAGTGTGGAGATTTTCCCATCCATCTCTATGGGGCGCTCTTCCCCCTCCCCCTCCCCTCCTGTACATCTGGCGGGGACGGGACTTTCGCTCTATCCTTCCCGGGCACCCAATGTATATGTGTGCCAAATTTGGGGTCAAACAGTTCTGGCGTTTGGAAGTCTATACGGGACAGACAGACTTTAATTTTTATGATATAGATATATATACACACAGCGTCGGACTGGGTCCCCACGCCGATGCGGCACACTGACTCTTGGGCGGCAGGGGCCCCCAGACAGTGATACAGTGCTACTGCCACCCTCCATGATCACTGTTGTGCATCATGAAGCTTTGTTTTGCGCCGGGGGCCTATGCACAGGGGGCCATCAATAAGGGTGATAACAGGAGACGATTTATAACGGGGACAACACGGGGGGGGGGCATCAATAATGGGGGATAACGGGGGCCATCTTTAAGGAGGATAACAGGAGGCCATCTATAGGGGGGATAACAGGAGCATCTATAAGGGGGACAACAAGGGGGGGGCCATCTAGAAGGGGGATAATACGGTGGGGGCATCTATAAGGGGGACAACAAGGGGGGGCATTTATAAGGAGGATAATACAGAGGGGCATTTATAAGGGGAGTAACACAGGGCCATCTTGAGGGGAACAACACGGGGGGAGGGGGCATTTATAAGGGGAACACGGGGCATCTATATGGGGACAACATGGGGGGGACAACATAAAGGGCCATCTATATGGGGGCAGCACAGGGGTGCACCTATAAGGGGGACAACACAGGGGGCACAACTTGGGGGGCATCTATAAGGGGGACAGCAGAAGGGTGGCATCTATAAGGGGGATAACGGGGGGCCATCTATGGGGGGCATCTATAAGGGGGACAACACAGGGAGGGGGGCATCTATACATGGGACAACATAAGGGGCATCTATAAGGGGGACAACACAGGGATGGGGCATCTATACATGGGACAACAAAAGGGGGCATCTAAAGGGGGACAACACAGGGGGCCATCTATAAGAGTAAATTCATATACTATATGGGGGGGCCATCTGTAAGGGGAACAACATAGGGGGGCAACTATAAGGGGAACAACACGGGGGGGATCTATAGGGGATCAACACAGGGGGCACTTTAAAACTTAGTAGCTTAGTCCTGCTGTGGACGGGGCAAGATGACGTGGCCCAGTAAGGTGCGATGAGCGGGTCTGTTATTGTTAAAGTGTAGCTGCATAGCTATGATTGCTATACGTATATGTAATAAGTGTTTCAATATAGCAAATATATATATTGATGAAGAAATTATGCATATTCGCTGGTGGGGAGTAAATAAGATAGCAGATGGAATGATAAATGAAATAAATCAGTACAAGATAATAGTGAATGGAATCCTGATGGCTAGCGTAGGTTGTTACTGTAGCGAGACCCTCACTAATTGGTATTGTAGTAGTAGGGGGGGTTTATTGGGAGAATTTAGGCCCTATTACACCAAGCGGTTATGGGCCGTTGTTGTAATAGCTAGTGTTAAAAAGCAACGATCAGCCAACATGCATGATGTCCGCTGATCCTAGTCTTTCAACATGTTGAAAAAAATTACAATGATAATGGTCTGCTGGCCATTGCCACATGTATTAGAAGTGGCGGTAGCAGACCACCGCTATCATCTATGAGCTCCCCGAATGATCTAAAGATCAGGCCTATGTCCCCCCCTCAACCTCTCGCTGTCAGTGTATGTAATACAACCGGCGAATGGGGGGAATGAGGAGCAAGCAAGCACTGATCTGACAGATCAGCCCGTGTAAAAGGGCCTTTAGTTTAATGAAGTACGTTATGGGTGGCTGTAGTGGGGTGTATGTTAGTTAAAAATTACATGATGACTAATAATAGTGATACCCGTACATTGGGGTACAGGGTGTTTTTAGGGCTGGAAGGGTGTGTGGGAAAGGGGTAAGATCAAGTGGGGTCTCGAAATGTGTTGTATCGCTGGCATAATTCTTTTAATAAATTTTATGATATTTTATATCACTATTAACCCTTGGACCTGCGCCTGTTTTACCCGCCTTGGAGTGGAGGAGGATACTGACTTCCTTCTAAGGAAACGGTTGTCCTCTTTTGTTATGGAACGATTGATCGCTTCAATTACTTCAATTAGAATTGGATCTGGAATGGTTCTTCTGGGTGTTTGGTCCTCATGTGTATGGCTGAGGTTCTGGGCCTACAGTGCTCAATATCCCTGATGTGTTCAAGAATCTGTCGCCTCAGACCATTTTCTTTAATCTTGACCTGAGAAGATTGGCTTCCTTTTTAAAAGCCTCTGTTGTTATGCAGTTCTTCCGCAAGCTGAGGTATTGCCCCTTTGGGATCCCCCCCGAGGGGATTAGGGTGGTGGCTTTGCCATCTCAGTAGGCTATTGCCTGCTGTGGGTTTATGGTATACCAATGTGTTAATGGCCCCATCATCTTCCAAGTGAATCCAAGAAACATAAAGTGGAATTATATCCAAGAAACATAAAGTAGATTCTTGAATTTCTGCTCTAAATTTAAGGCCTATTTCATTATCATTAAGGGATTGAAAAAAAAAAATCCCCAAAAGCTGTTTGTGTCCCTATCCAGATGATCATGAAGATGATCTTTAACCCTTTAAGGACATGGCCCATTTTCGTTTTTACGTTTTCGGTTTTTCCTCCTTGTGTTTAAAAGGTCATAGCACTTGCATTTTTCCACCTAGAAACCCACATGACCCCTTATTTCTTGCGTCACTAATTGTACTTTGCAATTACAGGCTGAATTTTTGCATAAAGTACACTGCGAAACCAGAAAAAAATTCAAAGTGTGGTGAAATTGAAAAAAAAAACGCATTTCTTTTATTTGGGGGAAATGTGTTTTTACGCCATTCGCCCTGGGGTAAAACTGACTTGTTATGCATGTTCCTCAAGTCGTTACGATTAAAACGATATGTAACATGTATAACTTATATTGTATCTGATGGCCTGTAAAAAATTCAAACCGTTGTTAACCAATATACATTCCTTAAAATCGCTCCATTCCCAGGCTTATAGCGCTTTTATCCTTTGGTCTATGGGGCTGTGCGAGGTGTCATTTTTTGCGCCATGATGTGATCTTTCTATCGGTACCTTGATTGCGCATATACGACTTTTTGATCGCTTTTTATTACATTTTTTCTGGATTTGATGCGACCAAAAATGCGCAATTTTGCACTTTGGGATTTTTTTTGCGCTGACGCCGTTTACCGTACGAGATCAGGAATGTGATTAATTAATAGTTCGGGCGATTACGCACGCGGCGATACCAAACATGTTTATTTATTTATTTATTTGTTTACTTTTATTTAAAACCTGGGAAAAGGGGGGTGATTCAGACTTTTATTAGGGGAGGGGGATTTTTACTATTAACAACACGTTTTTGTTTTTTTTTACACATATACTAGAAGCCCCCCTGGGGGACTTCTAGTATATACACTTGGATCTCTCATAGAGATCTCTGCAGCATAGATATGCTGCAGAGATCCATGAGATCGGCACTCGTTTGCTTTCGGCTGCTGCAGCCGGAAACAAACGAGTGCCGAGCCGAGGACGGCGCCATCTTGGACGCGTCCCCGGCCGGCATCAGTAACGGAGATCGCTCCTCCGGGACAAGGTCCCGGAGGAGCGATCTCCCCCACTAGACACCAGGGAAACGTTGCCTCCGGTAATCGGAGGCAGCTGTCAACTTTGACAGCTGCCTCCGATTAGCTAATTAGCGGGCACGGCGATCGGACCGTGCCCACTAATAGCGGCGGTCCCGGGCTACACGCGGCACCCGGGATCGCGGCACTTCAAAGCGGGGCCGCCGCGCGGCCCCGCTTTGAAGTGCTAATGAGGACATAGGACGTACCGGTACGTCCTATGTCCTTAAGAGGTTAAAGAGGATGTACCATCAGGTACACTCTCTTTAAAATTACACGAGTCGAACGGCGCTAGCACGTGGAAGCCAGTGCCGTGGTCCTTTTTTTTGAACCGTGGGCCGGCCTGCCCCTCCTTGACGGGGCTCCATTGATTTTAATGGAGCCGCGTCATGGAGGGGCCGGGGGTTCCCTCTACTGGGGGGGGCGGGCTGGCCCGCCTCTAGTGCTTCAACCTGGCTCAGTAACCATGAATACAACGACGCCGTACACCGGAACTGGGCCGCGGTTCAAAAAAAGGACTGTGGCACCAGCTTTCACGTGCCGACGCCATTCGATTCATGTGTAGTTTTAAAGAGAGTGTACCCAATGGTACATCCTCTTTAGATCTTCCCTAGTAAGCTATTTGTGGGTGGCGTCACTCTGCACCACCAGCTTTGGATCAGAGCGTTCGTACCCACTTCTATATAGTTACACTCTTTCAACAAATACAGGCTTGCTAACTCTATCATGCATCAATATAGCTATGATCAATAGCCGGGTAGCCATCCTTACTATACTGTTACATAAATATTTGTTTTCACACTCGTGGAGACTGCACTGGGTCACCCTTGAACTGCAACATTCTAGAACCAGTTACAACATTAAAATGACTGATAACACTACATGCATCGCTTCATAGGAGTCATATCTACATTTACTGTAACTACAAACCACAAACTGTAACTATAAACCATAACTGGATTTACTACTATAAACTATATACAAGTTGAATCATGCTCAGAACTATTATTGTTCGATATATACGAGCAACAATCTGTAATTTTAGACACAAATTCCAATCATCTGACATTATCATACTTTGTCCAATATAAGAGAAAACAAGCGCATTGCAACACCATATCTGCATGTTCCACCCAAAGTTTGGTTCCTTGTAGTGTATTACTCTGCGCCTCGAATATCAGAAATGCATGTGATCACATCTATATAATTCAGGGAGGGGAGAGTTACACTCTCACATTTTACCTTCTAATTATAGAGATTGCTAACTTTTTCAATATAACCCTAAACAGTGGGGAATACGTATTTTTCAGGGTTGCCCATCTTTAAACAGCAATTCCTTTACATCTAAATAGGAAAGAAGCACTGTAAGAAACACCTTTGCATCCATATTATACTGGGCAACACCAGAACAGACTGAGCCAGACATCTGGTACACTGAAAAACATCAAGATTAGCTTAACCTTTGAGGGTGTTTCTATATTAAGATGTGATCCAATTGTTCATATCAAATTATTTCCTGCCATACCTTTATACGCTTACCTTTATTGCCTCCTGGCACTTAATGATGCCTGAACAAGGGGGTCCCAATCTAGTGGTAGGTAGGGCCAACATAGGGTTAACATGTGTGTAATATCACTACTTTTTGTTTACAATAACTACAATAAAAATGTATTTTAGCTATTCCACCACATTTCCTTTGCTTTTTTTGACTTACAGTGGGAATCTAGTTTCATAGGCATTGAGATATCTGTACTGTAAAACTACTAAACCCATAAATGGGCAAAGCATTCACAAAGAATAGAACCATACAAATCAGCCACATAAATGACAAAATATAACCTGTACCCCATACGCTAATACTATTTTAGATCTCTAATCAGAACACTTTATAAATTCTTATGCCTAGATAAATTCAAACACCAGATCCTAAATTTAACAGATTCTTTTTTGTTTACTAGATTTGCTCTATCAGCAATGGATATGGAGCAACGTGACTATGATTCTCGTACAGCATTGCATGTAGCAGCTGCAGAAGGTATGCCATTATTGTTTATACTGTATCGCTGAGGACAAATGCTGTATTGGGGCACTTTATAAAAAGTGCAAATAGCTGTTTTATGTATTTTGTTTGTTTGTTTTGTGACTTGGTTTAAGAGCATTGCTTTGGTGTAAGAGCTCCCTGTACTGGGTGGAAGCGCGAGTGGAGGAGGGGCATGGTCTGCATAGCGGGGTCTACAGCACTGTACTCTGACCCAGGAAGTCTCCCTCACCTTCCAAATCATAGCAGATCCACTTTAGACTGTGGCTTGCATCAGGGGACAGGCCTGTGGAGGTAATCTCTTCATAGCTGTAACCCCTCTCTCCCCGGACAGGGAGTGCTGCTATACTGTGCCCACATCTTCCCTGCTCATTCCTTCATGCTCCCTGCAGTCTCTGTCAGTCTTTGTGTTTCCCATCCTCTTCATTACTGTACAGTAACTTATAATATCACATATTTTGCTGTTTCTGAATGTTTGTTTCATCTGTTTTACATGTTATTCAGAATAATAAGTCTTTTTTTTTGGGGTGTGGAACCATTTGTCTGCATTTCTATGATTTCTTATGAGAAAATTTGCTATGGGATAAGAGTGGATTTGGATTACAAGCACAATCCTGGAACGAATTATGCTCATAATCCAAGGCACCACTGTAGTGCCAAATTTACAAGTCAGAGCTCAAGATGCAGTTTTTGAAGGCAAAGCCAGGAATAGATTTGAGAAGAGGAGAAATCTCAATCTTTCCTTTATGACCCATTTATATCCCCGCTTATAGTCTGTTCCGGGCTTTGGCTTCAAAAATCTGTCAAATAAATCTCTCTGTTAGTGATGAGCGAGTACTAAAATGCTCGGGTGCTTGTTACTCAAGACGAGTATTTCCCGATACTCGAGTGCTCGTTTTGAGTAACGAACCCCATTGAAGTCAATGGAAGACTCAAGCTTTTTTGCAGGTGACTCAAGTTTGGTAGAGGGAAGGTCATGTGAAAACCTGTCAACCTCAGAAATCGATGGAAACACAACGGAAATGGACAGGAAACAGCAGGGGCAGCATGTATGCATGCCTCTGAGGCTGCCTAATGGCACCATTATGCCTAATTCTGTGCAACAGCCTGGTTAAAACAGAGGTAGGCATATGGACCACCCAAAAACTCAGCCTGACACAGCATGGCAGTGAGAACACCGGGAACCATTAAAACAGAGCTAGCATATCAAGAACCAGCCAAAAATTTCAGCCTGACACAGCATGGAGGTGAGGACAGAGTAAACAAGGTAGAAGCGGTAGCCAGTTAGCCTTCCAAAATATATACCAGACCTAGCATGGCAGTGAGCACACAGAGAACCATTAAAAGGGAGTGAGGAAGCAAGTGAGCCTCCCAAAAATTAGGCCAGACACTGGTAATTACACACGAAGGCCAGCTGTCAGTCATTATCAAGGGTACACCTGATGCCTCTCAAGGGGGGGTGGTGAGGCTAGACCAAAAAAACAAAACAAAAACAGCTGGCTGGTTGGCAGGGGCGCGATTGGCGGGCCCCCGGCAACGAGTCCCGTTCCTCCGCAGACGTAGTGTGACGTCAGATCATGGCAGTGAGAACACAGAGAACAATTAAAAGTGAGTGAGGAAGCAAGTGAGCCTCTCAAAAATTAGGCCAGACACAGCATGGCATTGAGCACACAGAGAACCATTAAAAGTGAGTGAGGAAGCAAGTGAGCCTCCAAAAAATTAGGCCATACACAGCATGGCATTGAGCACACAGAGAACCATTAAAAGTGAGTGAGGAAGCAAGTGAGCCTCCCAAAAATTAGGCCAGACACAGCAAGGCATTGAGCACACAGAGAACCATTAAAAGTAAGTGAGGAAGCATGTGAGCCAGTGGCGGATTAAATGTACCCTGGGCCCCGGGCTGTCCACCCAACCTGGGCCCCCCCCGGTCAATCTTCCCACATTATAATCCGCTACTGCCCCCCCCCTCACGCTGTCCCCAATAAACACTGTCTGCCTCCCCTCCCTGCTGGACCCAATAAACATAATGTTTGGTCCCTTGCTGCTACCCCATGTAAGGAAGGTCGCAGGGTCCCAGCAGCACAGAGGATGTCAGGAGGAGGGTGCTGATCTATTGGGGAGGTCCGAGCAGCACAGAGGATGTCAGGAGAGGAGGGCGCTGATCTTATAGGGGAGGTCACAGCAGCATAGAGGATGTCAGGAGAGGAGGATGCTGATCTTATAGGAGAGGTCACAGCAGCACAGAGGATGTCAGGAGAGGAGGGCGCTGATCTTATAGGGGAGGTCACAGCAGCATAGAGGATGTCAGGAGAGGAGGATGCTGATCTTATAGGGGAGGTCACAGGGTCACAGCAGCACAGAGGATGTCAGGAGAAGAGGGCACTGATCTTATAGGGGAGGTCACAGGGTCACAGCAGCACAGAGGATGTCAGGAGAGGAGGGTGCTGATCTTATAGGGCAGGTCACAGGGTCACAGGAGCACAGAGGATGTCAGGAGAGGAGGGGGCTGATCTTATAGGGGAGGTCACAGGGTCCCAGCAGCACAGAGGATGTCAGGAGAGGAGGGTGCTGATCTTATAGGGCAGGTCACAGGGTCCCAGCAGCACAGAGGATGTCAGGAGAGGAGGGGGCTGATCTTATAGGGGAGGTCACAGGGTCCCAGGAGCACAGAGGATGTCAGGAGAGGAGGGTGCTAATCCTATAGGAGATGGTCCCCCCTTCTCCCTTTATAGATGGTCCCCCTCTCCCCCCCCCCCCTTATAGATGGTCCCACTCTTCCCCCCTTATAGATGGTCCCCCTCTTCCCCCCACTCCGACCTTATAGATGGTCCCCCTCTTCTCCCCCCCCACCTTATAGATGTTGTCCCTCTTCCCCCCCCGCCTTATAGATGTTGCCACTCTTCCCCCCCCACCTTATAGATGTTGCCCCTCTTCCCCCCCACCTTATAGATGTTGCCCCTCTTCCCCCCCACCTTATAGATGTTCCCCCTCTTCCCCCCCACCTTATAGATGTTCTCCCTCTTCCCCCCCTCACCTTACAGATGTTCCCCCTCTTCCCCCCCACCTTATAGATGTTCCCCCTCTTTCCCCCCCCACCTTATAGATGTTCCCCCTCTTCCCCCCACCTTATAGATGTTTCCCCTCTTCCCCCCCACCTTATAGATGGTCCCCCTCCCCCCCCACCTTATAGATGTTCTCCCTCTCCCCCCCACCTTATAGATGTTCTCCCTCTTCCCCCCCCCACCTTATAGATGTTCCCCCTCTTTCCCCCCACCTTATAGATGTTCCCCCTCTTCTCCCCCCCACCTTATAGATGTTCCCCCTCTTCTCGCCCCCCCACCTTATAGATGTCCCCCCCCACACCTTATAGATGTTCCCCCTCTTCCCCCCCACCTTATAGATGTTCCCCCTCTTCCCCCCCCCCCCACCTTATAGATGTTCTCCCTCTTCCTTCCCCCGCCTGCCCTGTGCACAGCAGATAACAGAGCTCCCCGTGCGCCGGAAGTCACAGCCACAGGCGCACGGGGAGCTGTTGGATGCACGCGCTGCCGGGGGATAGGACGGGACACCCGCGGCAGCCGCACATCAGCCGGACTCTTGTGACCGCAAGCAAAACAATGCTTGCGGACACAAGAGAGTCACCGCAGCGGCGTGGGCACATTATAATGTGGACGTCGCGGCATGGGCCCCCCCCGGAGCCTCGGGCCCCAGGCGGCTGCCCGAACCGCCCACATTATAATCCGTCACTGAAGTGAGCCTTCCAAAAATTAGGCCAGACACAGCATGGCAGTGAGCACACAGTGAACCACTAAAAGTGAGTGAGGAAGCAAGTGAGCCTCCCAAAAATTTGCATTGCACAGCATGGCATTGAGCACACAGAGAACCATTAAAAGTGAGTAAGGAAGCAAGTGAGCCTCCCAAAAATTAGGCCATACACAGCATGACATTGAGCACACAGAGAACCATTAAAAGTGAATGAGGAAGCAAGTGAGCCTCCCAAAAAATAGGCCAGACACAGCATGGCACTGAGCACACAGAGAACCATTAAAAGTGAGTGAGGAAGCAAGTGAGCCTCCAAAAAGTTAGGCCAGACACAGGATGGCAGTGCGCACACAGAGAACCATTAAAAGTGAGTGAGGAAGCAATTGAGCCTCACAATAATTAGGCCAGACCCTGCATGGTGGAAAAAGACTTGGCAGTTGGCTGAGATTTGAAGGAAGAGGAGGAGATACAAAGAATCTTCATATTCAGGTGTTTTCCCCGGGTGGACAGTTGAATTCAGGTGAAATTTTTATAAACATCAGCTTGTCAGCGCTGTCAGTTGACAGGTGGTGCGCTTATCAGTGATGATGGCACCAGCTGCACTGAAGACCCGCTCTAACAACACGCTAGAGGCAGGGCTGGCCAGCAACTCCAAGGCGTAAAGCGCCAGTTCGGGCCACGCATCCAGCTTTGAAACCCAGTGGTTGTAGGAAGCAGAGTGATCGGTAAGGACGCTGGTATGGTCAGAAAGGTACTCCCTCACCATCTTCCTGAAGGCTTCCCCCCTACTCTGTCTAGACCGGGGACAGTTGACATAGTCTTGCTGGGGTGCCATGAAACTGTCAAAGGCCTTGGAGAGTGTTCCTCTGCCCTTTGACAAGCTGCCTGCTTCACCGCTCCTCTCCCCCGCTTTTTGGCCCACAGAACTACGTCCTCTGGCGCTAGTGGTGTCAGATGGAAAGTACATTTTCAGCTTCTGCACCAGGGCCTGTTGATATTGATTCACTTTCATACTGCGTTCCTCGGCAGGAATGAGAGTGGAAAAGTTCTGTTTGTACCAAGGGTCCAGGAGGGTGAACCCAGTAATCTGTGTTGTCCAAAATGTTTTAACCCGAGGGTCACGGGAAAGACAGCCTAACATAAAGTCAGCCATGTGCGCCAGGGTCCCAACACGCAAGAACTCCCTCTCCTGACTAGCCTTAATTTTGTCCTCCTCCACCAATTCCTCCTCTTCAGGCCATACACGCTCAACAACTAAGGATTGAGCATGGGTACCCTCTTCAGTGGCGGCACCAGTCTGATCCTTCTCCTCCTCTTCGTCATCCTCCTCATCCTCTACTCCGTGGTCAGAAACTGATGTCAGGGTGGTCTGTTCTTCACCAGTCTCCTGAGACGAAGGCAAAGTGTCAGACTTCAGGCTGAGCAGGGAGGTTTTAAGCAGACACAGCAGCGGGATGGTGAGGTTGATGATGTCGGCATTGCCGCTGAATATCTGTGTTGACTCCTCAAAGGGGCCCATTACCTGACAGATAGCAGACATCCACGTCCACTCCTCATTGTAGATTTGAGGTAGCTGACTGACCTGACTACCGCTTCGCACCGAGGTTGACATCTTGCATTTTACAATGGCTCTGCGTTGCTGGTAAACCCTGGCTACCATCTGAAAGGTGGAATTCCACCTTGTGGGCACATCGCACAGCAGTCATTGAGCCGGCAGTTGCAAGCGCCTTTGCACTGCCCTAAGGGTGGCAGCATCCGTGGTTGACTTGCGGAAATGCGCACAGATGCGCCGCACCTTGGTGAGCAAGTCAGCCAAATTGGGGTAGGTCTTAAGAAACGGTTGCACCACTAGGTTGAACACGTGGGCCAGGCATGGTACATGTGTGAGGCTGCCGAGTTGCAGAGCCGCCACCAGGTTTCGCCCGTTGTCACATACAACTATGACTGGTTGGAGGCTCCGTGGCGCGAGCCAAAAATCTGACTGCGCCGTGATGCCCTGCAACAGCTCCTGGGCCGTGTGTCTCTTGTCGCCTAAGCTCAGCAGTTTCTGGTTCAATAAATTTTTATTGAAGAAAGGAATTTTTCAGAGTTTTTACAAACAGAACAAAACCTAGACACACTCTCTGACACATCCTTTACTCTGTGAAAGCAGTTGTGATGTGATTGAAATTAGATAGGCCTTGCGTATGAAATCCAGAAATCAGGAAAAATACTTGTGCTCCTACAAGTTTTGGCGGGGCTGTACGGTACAATCTGGTAGTGGCTGGACCTAGACACACGCTGTGATACCCCGTTTCAATGAGCAGTGAAGTTTTATGCAGGTGTACTACAAATGCCAGCAATACAGTGTAGTACCCACTAGTTTAGGGGGGGCTGTACCGTACAATCTGGTAGTGGCTGGACCTAGATACACGCTGTGATACCCCCTTCAAATGTACGTGAAGTTTTATAAAGGTGTACTACAAATCCCAGCAATACAGTGTAGTACCCACTAGTTTAGGGGGGGGCTGTACGGTACAATCTGGTAGTGGCTGGACCTGGATACACGCTGTGATACCCCCTTACAATGAGCAGTGAAGTTTTATAAAGGTGTACTACAAATCCCAGCAATACAGTGTAGTACCCACTAGTTTAGGGGGGGGCTGTACGGTATAATCTGGTAGTGGATGGACTTAGATACACACTGTCATACCCCCGTCCAATGAGCAGTAAAGTTCTCTGCGGGTGTACTACAAATCCCAGCAATCCAATGAAGTACAGCAGGACCACCAGACCCAAAATCAAAAAAGAGTACACTGAGCACTTCTTAGGGGTCTGTATGCAACACCTAATGTCCCCTTTCTGCCAGCAGCCGATCACCACAGTGTGCTAGTTAAATCGTAGTAGCAGCACTGCAAGTCCCAGCCAGCAGTCTGTAGTAATACTATTAACCCCTTAGTGACCGCCATGCTGCCTTTTCACGGCGGCCACTAATGGGCTTTATTCCGATGCGTACGTCTTCTAACGGCGGGCGCATCGGAATAAATTACCGCATGGCGGCAGCTGCTGGACGGGTGATCAGCGGTCAGTGTGACCGCTGACACCCTCCTGTAACTGCCCGGAGCGGAGGATTCACCGCTCCGGGCAGTTTAACAAGTTAAATGCTGCTGTCAAACTATGACAGCGGCATCTAACGGGTCCCGGTGGATCCAGGACGGCGCCGTGGGTCACTTACGCGATCGCGATGTCCCGCGGCGCCGTCCGGTCCTCCGATGTATCCATGGTGATCCCAGGGTCCTAATGAAGGTCCCCGGGGTCACCATGGAGATGCCTCATGCTGACAGGGGTGGCTGTGGCTATTGCCTGTCAGCATGAGGCATGATACAATACAATGCAGTACATCAGGTACTGCAATGTATTTTATCAGTAATCAAAGTATTTTACACTAGTGTACAGTAAGTTACACTAGTGTAAAAGTAAAAAAAAGTGAAAACAAAGTGCACCAAACACAACACAGCCCCCCCCCCAATAATAAAGATGCATTACATTCCCCATACACTATAAAACATTACATAAAAGTGATCAAAAACACAAATCCTATACATATTTGGTATCGTTACGTCCGTAACGACCCAATCTATAAAACTATATCAATAATTATATCGCACGAGACACGCTGTAAAAAAAATATAAAAAAAACAGTACCAGAATAGCTGTATTTTATCAATCCACTTTAGAAAATACGGTGCAGGAAATTGCGTGCAACACCGGTTGGTGTTCACTTAGCAGTGGAGCTTGATGGCGCAAAAAAGTCTCGATACAAATGTATACCGATAGGTATAGTTTAATGCATAAAATGGCAACGCGTTTCAAGGCTACAATGCCTCTTTATCAAGCCAGATTGTTCTAATGCATGTATGTACACACAATACAAGAGTATATATGGGCATAGAATCAAGAGCAAAGCGCGCCCAGGTGCGGTTGGGGGCGGGGTCACTCGTCAGATCCGGCCCATAGAATGAAACATAAACAGAACAAAATATGATAGAAACATCAATATTTAAAATACTTTAAAATAGCGAGAAAAAGAGAGAAAAACAGAGAAAATTGGTGTTAGGTGGAGACTAACGTACTGTGTTGTGCTGCGCATGCGTTGCCGTTCATGCTGGAAAGTTGGAAAAAAGGCGCAGACGCACTAGAGTAGAAAGTTCGCGCAGGCGCATTAGGACTCGCCTGGTGTCCATGCTAAAAAAAGAAAGAAATTTGCGCAGACGCACTGTGGTGACACTACGCGCAGGCGCATTGGAACTCGCCTCGTGTCGTGTGCTGCGCTTATGTTAGTGGCCGCGGTGTGGGTAACGCTGGAGAAGAGTGCGCGCAAGCGCATTAGACGGTCTATATATGATAAGACACACCAGAACCTGTTCCTACTGTATACACTGCTATAGCCTCTCCTCCTCTGGATGATTCATTATTTTCCACACATGACCCCTCCTCAGACATCCACCCTCATACCACTCCAAACCTGGAAACCAATACCCTTTTACTTCCACTTATGACTCTCAATCAATCGGAGTCTTTTTTACCGCTTCCCCCGTCCCTAAATTATGTAGGGACGCCACAACCAATTCCAAAAATTTCGAAGGTGACAAAGATCACACAATTTTTCCACCACTCCCACTAAGAAGAGGAAGAAGAGAGGATGCAGAAGCGGAAGATCCAAGAGAAAACATCGACCCAGCTCCAACCCCCAAAAGGAACAAAATAAAACAGTAAAAATCTTTAACCTTTCACACCACGTTTTGGCAAAGGAGGAGCTATCTTTACTTTCTAAGGGTCTTTCCTTTTGCCCTACTGAAAAATTTTATGAACTCGATCTCTTTTTGGATCTTAATAGTTTTATTAGGAAACTTACTATCAAACGTCACTTCCTAATAAAGGAATCTATTCCATCCTGTCCTTCTAAAGAAGTGAGTACTCCAGAGATCTCATTAGATCCCCCTCCTATCAACACCAACCTCAAAAATCCCTCCACTTTTTACCCTATACATCATAAAGGCCATCATATAGAGGCCTTTTCTTCCCTTGTAGCTGCCGATTTTAGAAAAATCAATCATAATCTTCATGTCCCATCCAATCTAAGTATACAAGAAAGACTGGCTATTAAAACTTTGGTATCCAACACGCAGATCGTAATTCGCTGTGCTGACAAAGGAGGTGGAATTGTCATCCAAAACAGAGACGATTACATCAAAGAGGCTCACAACATCCTATCGGATACCAATTACTACGAAACCTTGGATTCCGATCCCACATTACAATATACAAATGATTTAAAAAACTTAATTGATAAAGCCTTTCAGGACGGCATACTGAGTGACAAAGAAAAGAAATATATTATCATTCCAGAACCCAGTTTAGCCATTTTTTATCACTTGCCCAAAGTTCACAAGAACCCAGATAACCCTCCTGGACGCCCCATCATTTCTGGCATCTCTTCCCTTACGAGTAATTTATCACACTACATAGATCTTATACTTCAAAAATATGTGGTCTCACTCCTATCTTACTTAAAAGACTCGACCACTCTCATTCACGAATTACAAAATATACAGTGGCAACCGCAATACATGTGGATAACGCTAGATGTATCAGCATTGTACTCCAACATACCCCACGACCAAGGAGTTCGATGTATCTCTGAAATCCTGAGCACAGATTCTAACATGCACCAGCTACAAAAACAACTGGTTGTGGAGGGAATTAAATTCATATTAACGCACAATGTTTTTTCATTTGAAAGCCAAATATACCGGCAAACAAGAGGAACGGCCATGGGAACACGCTTCGCACCAAGCTATGCCAACCTGTACATGGGCGAGTTTGAAAAAATTTTCATACACCAAAACACCCCATGGCAGCCTTATATTCATTTTTACAAGAGATACATCGACGATTTAATCATAATTTGAAGTGGCAATGTAACACAAGCAAAGTGTTTTATCTCGAGCCTGAATGAAAATACATGGGGCTTGTCCTTTACAGCGACCTACTCGACCACCCATATCGAATATCTCGATCTGGATATTAGTACATCAGAAGGCAGAATCATCACAAAAACCTTCTTCAAGAAGGTAGATAGTAACAGTTACCTGAACTATCAAAGTGCCCATGCGAGAACTTGGAGGAACAACATCCCCTTCAGCCAGTTTAAAAGAATACGCCGTAATTGCACCAACGATACTGACTACAGGGAACAAAGCCACCTCCTGGTCTCCAGATTTTTAGCAAAGGCATACCCGAAGAATGTCATCACAGCAGCACACAATAAGGCAAATGCACTCACCCAAATCGAGTGCCTACAACCAAAGCAAAAACCAACAAGCTCTCCCTACAATGAACGTTACAATACATGCTTTCTGACCACCTACAACCGTAACCGCAACAAATTAGAAAACATACTACAGAAACATTGGAACATATTACTGAATGACCCTTATATTGAACAATATATCCCCCGGAGACCTAAGTTACTGTTCTGTCGTGCCAGAACCCTCCAAAGCATGGTTGCTCCTAGCAAGTTGCGTGGAACCCAAGAACTAACACTTCCCGCCACCGAACCTGCCGGCAGTCAGAGATGTCAAGTCTCCAGATGCAAATGCTGCGATAACCTTCTTTCCACCAATAACTTTAAAAGCCGAACAACAAATGAAACCTTTAAGATAAAGTACCCACTTACCTGCGCCTCGAACTATGTCGTCTACCTCCTGACGTGTCCCTGCGGTCTCCAATACATCGGTAGGACGACGATGCCTCTTCGAATGAGAATTAATAAACACCGTTGGAACATAAAAAATGGTTTTGAAAATCACAGCGTGTCTAGACATGCACTCACCATGCACAATTGTTCTTTTGAAAATTTTCTGGTCTGTCCAATTGACCACGTCCCTGCAGATACAAAACAACGTTTCCAAACTCTAAAAAGGAGAGAAATGTATGGGATATACAAAGTAAACACATTAATGCCGGGGGGTCTCAACGAAGCTTTCGAAATTAACATCTAACCTCTCCTATTCGACTCTCTACCCCCTATTGCATTTCCGTTCCATCCTTACCCTCACCCTCGCCCTCTTACCAATAATCTACTCTGAACCATAAACACACCCTAGCCAAAACGGTCTTTATGTGATAAATAACAATAACTATCCACCTACTTTTCATGCGATAAATAACATCAATTTTTCATCAATAACTAGATAGAAATATTGTCTTATCATATATAGACCGTCTAATGCGCTTGCGCGCACTCTTCTCCAGCGTTACCCACACCGTGGCCACTAACATAAGCGCAGCACACGACACGAGGCGAGTTCCAATGCGCCTGCGCGTACGTGTCACCACAGTGCGTCTGCGCGAATTTCTTCTTTCTTTTTTTTAGCATGGACACCAGGCGAGTCCTAATGCGCCTGCGCGAACTTTCTACTCTAGTGCGTTTGCGCCTTTTTTCCAACTTTCCAGCATGAACGGCAATGCATGCGCAGCACAACACAGTACGTTAGTCTCCACCTAACACCAATTTTCTCTGTTTTTCTCTCTTTTTCTCGCTATTTTAAAGTATTTTAAATATTGATGTTTCTATCATATTTTGTTCTGTTTATGTTTCATTCTATGGGCTGGATCTGACGAGTGACCCCGCCCCCAACCGCACCTGGGCGCGCTTTGCTCTTGATTCTATGCCCATATATACTCTTGTATTGTGTGTACATACATGCATTAGAACAATCTGACTTGATAAAGAGGCATTGTAGCCTTGAAACGCGTTGCCATTTTATGCATTAAACTATACCTATCGGTATACATTTGTATCGAGACTTTTTTGCGCTATCAAGCTCCACTCCACCAACCGGTGTTGCACACAATTTCCTGCACCGTTACTTCTGATTCCGATGTCCTCCGACTGGTAGCTACCTGTCTCTGCGTCCTGGAGTGGCTGCATTAAGTCCTTTGTTTCCTGATGCTACTGTAGGTGTTGTGCCCTGAGTACAACACCACCAGGTGAGTGCAATCCGCACCAAACCGTGTCTAATTTTCATTATACAGATTCACCCAGGGAGCGCCTTTCTTTGTGTTTTCAGCCTCCTCTTCCCCACTGCATACGCCTACCGTTGACAGTTGTGCACTCAACGCTAGAAGGATACACTACCTCGACTGCTACACATCTATTCCTCTCCACGAATTGGAGAGACGATCAAGGTTGGGGCTGCACCCAGGTGAAATTACCACAATTGTGTTCTGCGCTTTATCATGGACTATGTTAACCACCGGTTTGAACAGAGAGAGAAACTTTTTTTACAATACACCCGATCCACGGTTGAAGTTCCCAATGAATCACCGATAACCAACACAGGTAATATTGACTCTAAACTCCTTCTGAATATGTTCCATGAACTGGAAAATCTGATGAAAGATGAAATACAACATCATTTGGATGCTTTGTTCTTAGATCTATATTTAAAAGAAAATATTATTCCACGCGGACTGAGAATTAGGACTGAATGTGTTTTTAAAAATGATGATACATTTTGTGATGAATGGGATAATTTCCTAACCACCTGCTCTCTAGGTTTATTACGAAAGCTCAAATCTAAAAGAGAAGGACTGTACACCGATTTGTCCTCTAAAATTTCTTCATGTTACAGCATTCTATCCACATAACGCAACCACATCAATTTCACCAAATTCGATCGCTTAATCACTACACGTGTGCTGGCATTCGAAAAACATACTCTTGAGAAGAAAACAAACAAACTAGTTAGAGATCGAGCAGACTACAGCTCTAACAATATCAAATTTTGGTGTAGTGCCCCCACCCCCCCTTCGGAAGAAGAATCGGAGCCCATCATCGAGCCTGGGCCAGCCCGCACCTACAATAGACCCACACCCCGAGATACGAGGACCACCAACAGTCGCAAACCATACACTTATTACTCCAGGAGACGTGTCCCCATCACCTCAAGTAACCCATCCCGACACATATCCCCCCGGCAAAAATCCAATCATGTTTCACCTACCAAAGCTGGATGTAGTTCCACCAACAACCTAAAGGCTCTCGCACCACCTCCTCCTCCCTCAGGGAGCACTATATCCGCTAGCATACCAGATCCATCCATCTTGTCTGCTAGCAATTCAGTTGTCACTCCTATCATTTTGCGAACTCCGCCAAATCCCAATTTTACCAATATCATCGGAACGACCCGCATGGATGCAGATACACTCAAGGATCAATTCCCTGAATTTGATCCCACTAACTTTGTCCCTAGGAATTTGCCCCCGACTATATTTGCCAGTGTCCATAAACCTACGACACATAAAGTTATACACACACTAGAACCCATTCCTACTGTTTATACTGCCACGACCTCTCCTCCTCTGGATGTCTCACCATCAGTACATATAGTTACACACACACCAGAACCCGTTCCTACTGTATACACTGCTATAGCCTCTCCTCCTCTGGATGATTCATTATTTTCCACACATGACCCCTCATCAGACATCCACCCTCATACCACTCCAAACCTGGAAACCAATACCCTTTTACTTCCACTTATGACTCTCAATCAATCGGAGTCTTTTTTACCGCTTCCCCCGTCCCTAAATCATGTAGGGACGCCACAACCAATTCCAAAAATTTCGAAGGTGACAAAGATCACACAATTTTTTCCACCACTCCCACTAAAAAGAGGAAGAAGAGAGGATGCAGAAGCGGAAGATCCAAGAGAAAACATCGACCCGGCTCCAACCCCCAAAAGGAACAAAATAAAACAGTAAAAATCTTTAACCTTTCACACCACGTTTTGGCAAAGGAGGAGCTATCTTTACTTTCTAAGGGTCTTTCCTTTTGCCCTACTGAAAAATTTAATGAACTCGATCTCTTTTTGGATCTTAATAGTTTTATTAGGAAACTCACTATCAAACGTCACTTCCTAATAAAGGAATCTATTCCATCCTGTCCTTCTAAAGAAGTGAGTACTCCAGAGATCTCATTAGATCCCCCTCCTATCAACACCAACCTCAAAAATCCCTCCACTTTTTACCCTATACATCATAAAGGCCATCATATAGAGGCCTTTTCTTCCCTTGTAGCTGCCGATTTTAGAAAAATCAATCATAATCTTCATGTACCATCCAATCTAAGTATACAAGAAAGACTGGCTATTAAAACTTTGGTATCCAACACGCAGATCGTAATTCGCTGTGCTGACAAAGGAGGTGGAATTGTCATCCAAAACAGAGACAATTACATCAAAGAGGCTCACAACATCCTATCGGATACCAATTACTTCGAAACCTTGGATTCCGATCCCACATTACAATATACAAATGATTTAAAAAATTTAATTGATAAAGCCTTTCAGGACGGCATACTGAGTGACAAAGAAAAGAAATATATTATCATTCCAGAACCCAGTTTAGCCATTTTTTATCACTTGCCCAAAGTTCACAAGAACCCAGATAACCCTCCTGGACGCCCCATCATTTCTGGCATCTCTTCCCTTACGAGTAATTTATCACACTACATAGATCTTATACTTCAAAAATATGTGGTCTCACTCCCATCTTACTTAAAAGACTCGACCACTCTCATTCACGAATTACAAAATATACAGTGGCAACCGCAATACATGTGGATAACGCTAGATGTATCAGCATTGTACTCCAACATACCCCACGACCAAGGAGTTCGATGTATCTCTGAAATCCTGAGCACAGATTCTAACATGCACCAGCTACAAAAACAACTGGTTGTGGAGGGAATTAAATTCATATTAACGCACAATGTTTTTTCATTTGAAAGCCAAATATACCGGCAAACAAGAGGAACTGCCATGGGAACACGCTTCGCACCAAGCTATGCCAACCTGTACATGGGCGAGTTCGAAAAAATTTTCATACACCAAAACACCCCATGGCAGCCTTATATTCATTTTTACAAGAGTTACATCGACGATTTAATCATAATTTGGAGTGGCAATGTAACACAAGCAAAGTGTTTTATCTCGAGCCTGAATGAAAATACATGGGGCTTGTCCTTTACAGCGACCTACTCGACCACCCATATCGAATATCTCGATCTGGATATTAGTACATCAGAAGGCAGAATCATCACAAAAACCTTCTTCAAAAAGGTAGATAGTAACAGTTACCTGAACTATCAAAGTGCCCATGCGAGAACTTGGAGGAACAACATCCCCTTCAGCCAGTTTAAAAGAATACGCCGTAATTGCACCAACGATACTGACTACAGGGAACAAAGCCACCTCCTGGTCTCCAGATTTTTAGCAAAGGGATACCCGAAGAATGTCATCACAGCAGCACACAATAAGGCAAATGCACTCACCCAAATCGAGTGCCTACAACCAAAGCAAAAACCAACAAGCTCTCCCTACAATGAATGTTACAATACATGCTTTCTGACCACCTACAACCGTAACCGCAACAAATTAGAAAACATACTACAGAAACATTGGAACATATTACTGAATGACCCTTATATTGAACAATATATCCCCCGGAGACCTAAGTTACTGTTCCGTCGTGCCAGAACCCTCCAAAGCATGGTTGCTCCTAGCAAGTTGCGTGGAACCCAAGAACTAACACTTCCCGCCACCGAACCTGCCGGCAGTCAGAGATGTCAAGTCTCCAGATGCAAATGCTGCGATAACCTTCTTTCCACCAATAACTTTAAAAGCCGAACAACAAATGAAACCTTTAAGATAAAGTACCCACTTACCTGCGCCTCGAACTATGTCGTCTACCTCCTGACGTGTCCCTGCGGTCTCCAATACATTGGTAGGACCACGATGCCTCTTCGAATGAGAATTAATAAACACCGTTGGAACATAAAAAATGGTTTTGAAAATCACAGCGTGTCTAGGCATGCACTCACCATGCACAATTGTTCTTTTGAAAATTTTCAGGTCTGTCCAATTGACCACGTCCCTGCAGATACAAAACAACGTTTCCAAACTCTAAAAAGGAGAGAGATGTAGTGGATATACAAAGTAAACACATTAATGCCGGGGGGTCTCAACGAAGCTTTCGAAATTAACATCTAACCTCTCCTATTCGACTCTCTACCCCCTATTGCATTTCCGTTCCATCCTTACCCTCACCCTCGCCCTCTTACCAATAATCTACTCTGAACCATAAACACACCCTAGCCAAAACGGTCTTTATGTGATAAATAACAATAACTATCCACCTACTTTTCATGCGATAAATAACATCAATTTTTCATCAATAACTAGATAGAAATATTGTCTTATCATATATAGACCGTCTAATGCGCTTGCGCGCACTCTTCTCCAGCGTTACCCACACCGTGGCCACTAACATAAGCGCAGCACACGACACGAGGCGAGTTCCAATGCGCCTGCGCGTACGTGTCACCACAGTGCGTCTGCGCAAATTTCTTCTTTCTTTTTTTAGCATGGACACCAGGCGAGTCCTAATGCGCCTGCGCAAACTTTCTACTCTAGTGCGTCTGCGCCTTTTTTCCAACTTTCCAGCATGAACGGCAACGCATGCGCAGCACAACACAGTACGTTAGTCTCCACCTAACACCAATTTTCTCTGTTTTTCTCTCTTTTTCTCGCTATTTTAAAGTATTTTAAAGTATTTTAAATATTGATGTTTCTATCATATTTTGTTCTGTTTATGTTTCATTCTATGGGCCGGATCTGACGAGTGACCCCGCCCCCAACCGCACCTGGGCGCGCTTTGCTCTTGATTCTATGCCCATATATACTCTTGTATTGTGTGTACATACATGCATTAGAACAATCTGGCT
The DNA here is from genome assembly GCF_027789765.1 of Dendropsophus ebraccatus. NCBI lineage: Eukaryota > Metazoa > Chordata > Amphibia > Anura > Hylidae > Dendropsophus > Dendropsophus ebraccatus. Next base: position 68,438,891 of record NC_091462.1, on the reverse strand, counting down.
TGATAAAGAGGCATTGTAGCCTTGAAACGCGTTGCCATTTTATGCATTAAACTATACCTATCGGTATACATTTGTATCGAGACTTTTTTGCGCCATCAAGCTCCACTGCTAAGTGAACACCAACCGGTGTTGCACGCAATTTCCTGCACCGTTACTTCTGATTCCGATGTCCTCCGACTGGTAGCTACCTGTCTCTGCGTCCTGGAGTGGCTGCATTAAGTCCTTTGTTTCCTGATGCTACTGTAGGTGTTGTGCCCTGAGTACAACACCACCAGGTGAGTGCAATCCGCACCAAACCGTGTCTAATTTTCATTATACAGATTCACCCAGGGAGCGCCTTTCTTTGTGTTTTCAGCCTCCTCTTCCCCACTTTAGAAAATACGTCATAAAAGAGATCAAAAAGTCATATACATATAAAACTTGGAATCAATAGAAACTACAGATCTTCCAGCAAAAAATAAGCCCAAAACCAGCTCAAAAGATGAGAACGCTATGGATCTTGCAATGCGGCGACAGTTTTTGTGGGTTTTTGCTAGGAAGATAGTTTCTATTGCGCCAAAGTGATAATAGTTAAAAAAACCTATACAAATGTGGTATCGCCGTAACCGTAATGACCCAGAGAATACATGTATTTTGTTATTAGTGACCGCCGATATGAATTTTTACGGCGATCACTAATAGGCTCTATTCTGCTGCCATCAGCTCTTTATGGCGATGGTGCAGAATAGTGCAGCGGCGCCGATAATGCCCTGCAGCCCCCTCCTCTCAGCTACCTGAGGTCGCTGAGAAATTGGGGCAGAGTGTGGGCTCAGTCCCGGAAAGTCCCCTCACTGGCGATCGCCGTTATTATCAGTGTAACGGCGGCCACCAGTAACAGACATTGCCAGCGCAGCTTAACGCTTTCATCTCTTCTCACCGTGAATCCACAGTGAGAGGAGATGAGAACATGTCCCCCCCCTGTCCCCAGAATTAACCCTAGGACTCTGTTCACAGTGATGGATTCCTAAAAATGATCAAAGCTTCATTCTCTCCACCACCAGAGGTGGCGGAGAGCATGGGGCAATGATCGGTGACCACCCGGTGTGGTCCCAGTACAAGTGATCAGCGGTATATATATACCACTGATCGTTTGTTTCAAATGTTGCCGCCACTTGAAGTGCCCTGGATTACCCGTAACCACCCCGGATTACTTGTAACTACCCCAGATTACCTGTAACCACCCCAGATTACCTGTAACCACCCCAGATTGCCCGTCACCACCCCAGATTGCCCATCACCACCCCAGATTGCCCGTCACCACCCCAGATTGCCTGTAACCACCCTAGATTGCCTGTAATCTCCCCAGATTGTCCGTATCCACCCCAGATTGTCCGTATCCACCCCAGATAGCCCATAACCATCCCAGACAGCCCATAACCCTCCCAGACAGCCCATAACCACCCCAGATTGCCCGTCACTACCCCAGATTGCCCGTAATCTCCCCAGATCGCCCGTAATCTCCCCAGATCGCCCGTAATCTCCCCAGATTGCCTGTATCCCCCCCAGATAGCCCATACCCATTCCAGACAGCCCGTAACCACCCCAGATTGACACAGACTGCCTGTAACTACCCCAAATTGCCTGTAACCACCCCAGATTGCTCGCAACCACCCCAGATTGCTCGCAACCACCCCAGATTGCCCGTCACCACCCCAGATTGCCCGTCACCACCCCAGATTGCCCATTGCAACCCCATATAGTCAGTGAACACCACCAGATTGGCCGTCACCACCCCAGATAGCCAGTAACCACCCCTAGATAGCCAGTAAACACCCCAAGATTGCCCATAACCACCCCAAATAGCCAGTAAACACCCCAAGATTGCCCATAACCACCCCATACAGCCAGTAAACACCCCCAGATTGCCGTTGACCACCCCAGATTGACCGTAACCACCCCAGATTGGCACAGACTGCTCGTAACCACCCTAGATTGCCCATAACCCCACCAGATTGCCTGTTGCCACCTCAGATAGCCAGTAAACACCCCGGGATTGTCCATTACCACCCCAGATAACCAGTAAACACCCACATATTGCCTGTAACTAAAATGACACTCCTTCTCTTCTGAGCCCTGCTGTGTGCCCATACAGTGGTTTATGCCCACATATGGGGTACCATTGTACTCAGGAGAACCTCCGTTACAAATTTTGGGGTGCTTTTTCTCCAATGTTCCTAGTGAAATTGAGAAATTTCAAACTAAACAAACATGTTATTGGAAAAATTCAATTTTTTTCATTTTTACGGTCTAGTTTTGAATACTTTCCTCCAATACCTATGGGGTCAAAATGCTCACCACACCCCAAGATGAATTCCTTGAGGGGTGTACTTTCCAAAATGGGGTGACTTTTGGGGGGGGGGGTTTCTATTCTGTAGACATTACAGGGGCACTGCAAACGCACCTGGCGCTCAGAAACTTCTTCAGAAAAATCATTCACTGAAAATGCTAATTGGCGCTCCCTTCCTTCTGAGGCCCGCTGTGTGCCCACACAGTGGTTTATGCCCACATATGGGGTACCGTTCTACTCAGGAGTACCTGCGTTACACATATTGGGGTGAGTTTTCTCCCCTGTTCCTCGTGAAATTGAGAAATTTCAAACTAAACAAATATGTTATTGGAAAAATTATACTTTTTCATTTTTACTGTTTTCTTTTTAAAAATTTCCTCTAATACCTGTGGGGTCAAAATGGTCACCAAACCCCAAGATGAATTCTTTGAGGGGTGCACTTTCCAAAATGGGGTGACTTTTGGGGGGGTTCTATATTGCTGACACTACAGGGGCTCTGCAAATGCACCTGGCGCTCAGACACTTCTTCAGAAAAATCATGCACTGAAAATGCTAATTGGCGCTCCCTTTCTTCCGAGGCCCGCTGTGTGCCCACACAGTGGTTTATACCCATGTATAGGGTACCGTTCTACTCAGGAGAACCTGCGTTACATATATTAGGGTGAGTTTTCTCCCCTGTTCCTCGTGAAATTGAGACATTTCAAACTAAACAAACATTATTGGAAAAATTCTATTTTTTCATTTTTACTGTCTTCTTTTGAATACTTTTCTCTAATACCTGTGGGGTCAAAATGGTCACACACCCCAAGATGTATTCTTTGAGGGGTGTACTTTCCAAAATGGGGTGACTTTTTGGGGGGTTCTATTCTTCTGACACTACAGGGGCTCTGCAAACGCACCTGGCGCTCAGAAACTTCTTCAGCAAAATCTGAACTGGAAATGCTAATTGGCGCTCCTTCCCTTCTGTGCCCCGCTGTGTGCCCACACAGTGGTTTATGCCCACATATGGGGTATCGTTCTACTCAGGAGAACCTGCGTTACATATATTGGGGTGAGTTTTCTCCCCTGTTCCTCGTGAAATTGAGAAATTTCAAACTAAACAAACATATTATTGGAAAAATTCTATTTTTTCATTTTTACTGTCTTCTTTTGAATACTTTTCTCTAATACCTGTGGGGTCAAAATGGTCACCACACCCCAAGATGTATTCTTTGAGGTGTGTAATTTCCAAAATGAGGTGACTTTTGGGGGGTTCTATTCTGCTGACAGTACAGGGGCTCTGCAAACGCACCTGGCGCTCAGAAACTTCTTCAGCAAAATCGGAACTGGAAATGCTAATAGGCGCTCCCTTCCTTCTGAGGCCTGCTGTGTGCCCATACAGTGGTTTATGCGTTACAAAATTTGGGGTGCATTTTCTCTCATGTTTATTATGAAAATGAGATACTTTAATCTTAACAAATATATTATTGGAAAATTTCTATTTTCCATTTTTTCCAGCCTAATTGTGAATATTTTCCTCCAGCCCCTGTAGGGTTAAAATGCTCATTATACCCCTAGATTAATTCTTTAAGGTGTCTAGTTTCCAAAATGGGGTCACTTATGGGGGTTTCCAGTATACAAGCCTCCTAAATCAACTTTAAAAAGAACTGGTTCCTAAAAAAATCAGTTTTGGAAATTTCATGAAAATTTGATAATTTGCTGATACATTTCTAAGCCCCATAACACCCTAAAAAAGTGAAATATGTTTAAATGAAGCCAGAATAAAGAGGACATATTGATAATGTGACTTACTAACTAATTTTTGTCATATT